>NC_053023.1:214900199-215200199 GCF_003073215.2 Triticum urartu | reverse complement strand
ATGTATGGGATGCATCAAAATCTCCTAATATGTATGAGGAAACTATGGGGGTCTCCTTATGATCATTATTGGAAACATCACACGGATAATATTGAAAACATCCAAAACAAAGCATATTTGGAACAATGTGATCATGGCATGGTATATTAGATGAATTGCTCAAATCATGTAAAGGAAGCATGGCAATATCATCACAAGAAAAACAAAAGCTAATGACCATCATCTCGTCATCTATGCCATAAGTGCAAATGGGATTTATGTTAATGGGGCATGCATAGCTACTATGTTGAGATTGAAATGATGCAATATGGGAGATCTCACTCATAGCATATGACAAGTTCAAAGGATTGTCAAACATGATGTGACCGATAGAATTTTCACATGATATCCTATGGAGCATAGCATCACAACTAGGAAAATCAACATGGTCATCATCATATTCATCATAAATAGGTAAGTCATGACATGAAGACATCGCACTAGCATGAAGCATGGGAATAGGTGGATCAACATCATGGAAGCAAATCATTGGTGAGATAGTCCACTAGTGGGACAAGAGAAGCACTATCACCTATGTTACCTTTGGAGCATCGCACATGTGTTGTAGGTGAGGTGCCGAAGACCGGGTCATGGTCATCGTCATCTTGATGGAACCATGTGGGGGTGCATCATCGTCCACCATGGCCATCGTTGTCTCCATTGGAGGTATGGACTCATCGAGGATAGGCATGTCGTCATGTAGGAGACCTATCACCAAAGAAGAAAACACACTCGGATTTGAGGTTAGGTCGTTAGAAATCATAGTGGCCTCACATGCCGTGTCAACTACCTCACTCACTAAGTGTTGTGGCTCACTCACTCCCTCTTGGATGCTCTCACTTCTATGGTTGGTGGAGTCACTCAAATGGCTCTCAACCTCACATAGGATGTGTGGCATGCTCACAAGTGTGGGGCTAGTGGTGGTCACACTCATTTTCTCAAAGGAAATGCTCTCAATGTCACATATGGTGGAGTCACTCGTGTCACTCATGTGGTGGTGGCTCTCCTCACATGGCAATTGGGGCATCTCGTCATATGTGGGTGTCGGAGAGATGTAGGTGCAAATGTCTCCATGCTCAATAATGCCGAAGTCATGCCGTGGCTGAAGGCCGAAGATGGCACATCATCACTCTCCTCTAAGACCAACGATAAGGTCTCATGTGCGGCCTCGTAGCTTGACTCGGAGTGGCAGTCCAATATGGGCGCCGTCTTCATGTTGTTGAAGAAGTTCATGCTCGTCGCCATGGTCGAAGGGGATGGCCCTTGCTCGACCTTCTTGTCACCGTGTTGTTGTTGGAGGCCCATATGATGTGGCACCTCGTAGCTCATCTCCATGACCAAAGGTAATTTCCCATGCTCGGTCATCTTCCTTGAGGGGCTTCCAAAGATGGAATTGTCGCCCTCACTTGGAGGTGGTCGCCTTGTAGTTGAAGATGTCGATGTAGGCGAACTCATGGGAAGTAGGCGAAGATGCCGTACATCGAAAGGCGAAGATGCCTTGAGAACACTTGGCGAAGATGCCAAAGTGGTTGGTGTAGCAATGGATCCATCTTGGTGGTGCTCGTCTCGCGGTATTCTCTTGTGCTCTTGAGGCTTGGCCTTGGTGTGAAGTAGAGCTTGTTGGGACTTGTACGTTTGCACTTGATGAGCATCTTCATGATGATGGTGTCGTTGTCGTGCTTGAGCTCAATGGCATTTGTCGTCGTCGTGCACATGATGCTTGGAGGTGACTTGCCCTTCATGACGATGTGGATCACGAACATGATGCTGGTCTCCATGGAGATGTGGACGTGGACGACTTGTGCTTGCATCATTTTTGCACTTCGAAGACTTGTGACTTGAACGTTGCCGCCTTGAGGATGATGAAGGGGAAGAACGGTTGATCAACAAGTTCTGAATCTCCTCCATCCTTGAATCTTGCTCCTCCTTTTGTGCGGAAAGCTTGTTGTCGATGTAGTCCCTTTTCCTTTCTTCGGAGTGATGAATGTCGATGGAGAGGTTCTCGATGCGCTCTCGCAATCTTGATTGTGCGCCTTGCATTTGTCGTCGTAGATCGAAGATTGACACTTTGGTGATGTAGTTGTTCACGCCGTCATTGTTGTGGAAGATCGGAGATGAAATGTCTTGCCTATCCATCACAAGACTTGAGCAAATATGAGTGGGAGAAAGAGAAGAACTTATACCAAATGTACCTTGACCAATGTTGAAGATGGATCAATGATCACTCAATGATGTACCAAGGAAATAGCACAATTGGTACCAATTCTTGTCGGTTTCTCACACCTACACAAATAAGGCTTATGGTGGAGCTTGGTGAGGATAGTGGCACAAAAATTTGATGCAAAATGTTAGCAAGAGTCAATAATGTTGAAAGAGATTTACAAATTCGCAAGTGAAAGAAGTAGACCAATAGCAATATGTGGCACACGGGAACACACACACGGATAGATAAATGGGGTTGTGCAACCTAGGAATGAGCACAAAATGTGGAATCCACGGAAAACGCTCGTGTTGCACAACTCAAGAGAGACGCTAGCACGATTGCTATATAGGCAGATATGACACTTGTGCACAACCTATAAGATGCAAAATGTATGAACTTTCTATCCCAAGTATGCTATGTATGATGTTCCAGTGGTATGATCCAAGATGATCGGATATGACAATCTTATATGCAATGTGGTATGATGGTATAGCTCCTGCTTACAAGCTTCTTTGCTCTTTCTCTTTTGCTTAAAAGCATATTCTTTTTTGTATGGCCACTTTTGCACGATGCACAAACCAAGATAGCAATTGTATATATGCGAGAACAAAACTTGAGGCACAAGAGATGATATGATGATACCAATATGATATGGTACGTATGCAATGGAAGGTGTAGCTCGATGATCACTAATGTGCACAAGTAACATTGCCGGCAATACTCAAATGGCTAGTCTCGATAGGCAAGTGACCCAAAATGGGCTAGGGGTTATCAATGCAATGGCAAGGGAATGATAGAGGCAAAGGTGTCCCGTCTTTCGATGAGATGGTGGCTATCATTTTGAAGGAAGTCGACTTTGACGATCCGACTATGAACGTGCGAGGACGTTGCGCCTTAGCAATCGCTAAACCAACTTAGGTTATTGACCATGCCGGAGCACGATCAACCTGACCACGAAGGTCTGTTTTCCTGCAGGCAAACGAAGAACAAGCAAGAAACTGAGATTGCAATCTGGATATTGCGAATATAAGAGGAAAGCTTTATTGATCAAGGTGGGGTACTGTGACGCCTTTGTCTGGTCGTTGAACACAAACGAAGTACGCGAAGTTGCACCTACGGTGAACTTTAGTCTAAACAAAACCCAAAGTCTAAATGACGACCTAAGGGCTGTATACATGGAGGAAGAGGGGGGAATTTCGTGGCCCTTGGAGGAGGGGTCCGAAACCAACCCTAACTCTTGTTTCCCCACACATACGGACTCTAAAAATAGCCTGTACTTAAGTATTTCGAAAATAGATGGGCCTGGCCCAAAAATAAGGTGACGCAGCACCTAGGATAGCCTCTGGACGAAATTTATGACGTGGCATCTTGTATATTTCGTCCAAGGCTTCATGCACTCATTATGGTGGCTTCAAAGTCCTGGAATCATCACTTGTAACTCCGTTCTTGATCCCCTTGCGCATGCCATCATCTCCATGCTTGAACTTGTTCCAAGGTTCATCTTTCTTCTCCAAGCTAGGCCCTTCATTTGTAAGCAATACAAATGTATCCAATTTAGGCAGCATCATATTCTCATGAACATTAGAATCGTTACCAAAAAGCGAAAGTACCTGATAATTCAATTGGCGTGCGCGAGCTCTAGTAATTTGTCCAGTATGTATAGCAGCAGGGGCTGTGGGTGTAACAGTGGTATTGATGTCCTCATCATCCTCCCCTTCTTGAAATGAAGTTGTCCTTGACGAAAGCTCATCTTCTGGACCCAAATAAGGCTTCAAATCTGCAATGTTAAAAGTGGGACTAACCCCAAAATCTGCAGGTAGCTCAAGTTTATATGCATTATCATTTATTTTCTCTAACACCTTAAAAGGACCATCACCACGTGGCATTAGTTTTGATTTGCACAAATTAGGAAATCTATCCTTACGCAAATGTAACCAAACAAGATCTCCAGGTGCAAACACAACATGTTTTCTACCCTTATCTCCAACAAGTTTATATTTAGCATTCATACGCTCAATGTTTTCCTTAGTTAACTCATGCATTTTTAAAATCAATTCAGCACGTTCTTTAGCATCAAAATTAACCTTCTCCGAAGATGGAAGAGGCAACAAATCAATTGGTGCACGAGGTAGGAAATCATACACAATTTCAAAAGGGCACATCTTAGTAGTAGAATGCAATGAACGATTATAAGAAAATTCAATATGAGGCAAGCATTCTTCCCACATTTTCTTATTATTCTTCAAAGCAGCCCTAAGCATAGTTGGCAAAGTTCTATTGACTACTCCAGTTTGTCCATCAGTTTGGGGGTGACAAGTAGTACTAAAAAGCCGTTTAGTCCCCAATTTAGCCCATAAACATCTCCAAAAGTGGCTAAGAAATTTAGTATCACGATCTGAAACAATAGTATTCGGCACACCATGCAAGCGAATGATTTCACGAAAGAACAAATCAGCAACATTAACAACATAATCGCTTTTATGACATGGTATAAAGTGTGCCATTTTCGAGAATATATCCACGACAACAAATATGCTATCCTTCCCCTTCTTCGTTCGAGGTAAATCTAAAACAAAGTCCATAGATATATCCTCCCAAGGAACACTAGGTACAGGCAAAGGCATATATAAACCATGAGGATTGAGTCGTGACTTAGCTTTTTGACATGTAGTGGAGCGAGCAACAAAACGCTCAACATCCCGTCTCATCTTTGGCCAAAATAAATGTGTAGCAAGTATATCCTCCATCTTCTTCACGCTAAATTGTCCAATTAATCCTCCTCGATGCGCCTCCTACAATAACAAAAGATGAATGGAGCTAGCTGGAATGCATAGCTTGTTAGCACGAAACACAAATCCATCATTAAGAACGAACTTGTTCCAAGTTCTCCCTTCCTTACAATTCTGCAATACATCTTTCAATTCAGCATCATGCATATATTGATCTTTGATGGTCTCCAAACCAAATATTTTAAAGTCAAGTTGTGAAAGCATAGTATACAGACGAGACAAAGCATCAGCAATAACATTTTCTTTACCCTTCTTGTGTTTAATGACAAAAGGGAAAGTCTCAATGAATTCAACCCATTTAGCATGTCTACGGTTCAGTTTTGCTTGAATCTTCATGTGTTTCAAAGATTCATGATCAGAATGTATAACAAATTCCTTGGTCCATAAATAATGTTGCCATGTTTCTATGGTCCGAACAAGAGCATATAATTCTTTATCATAAGTAGAATAGTTCAGACTAGGCCCACTCAATTTTTCAGAAAAGTATGCAACAAGTTTGCCATCTTGTAATAACACACCTCCTAATCCAATTCCACTAGCATCACATTCAAGCTCAAAAGTCTTAATAAAATTAGGAAGTTGGAGTAAAGGAGCATGTGTCAACTTATCCTTCAATACCGTGAAGGCTTCATCCTGTGCGGTACCCCAAACAAAAGGCACATCCTTCTTTGTAAACTCGTTGAGAGGTGCAGCAATGGTGCTGAAATGTCTCACAAAACTCCTATAGAAACCAGCGAGGCCAAGGAAACTCCTCACTTATGTGACAGTTTTAGGCTGCGGCCAACTCTCAATAGCTTCAATCTTGGCTTTATCAACTTCAATTCCCTGTGGAGTAACAACATAGCCAAGAATAGATACTCGATCGGTGCAAAAGGTGCACTTTCCAAGGTTACCAAACAAACGTGCATCACGTAGAGCAATAAAAACAACACGTAAATGTTCCAAATGTTCCTCCAAAGATTTACTATAAATCAATATATCATCAAAATAGACTACCACAAATGGTCCAATGAAAGCACGTAAAACTTTGTTCATTAACCTCATGAAAGTACTAGGTGCATTAGTTAACCCAAAAGGCATGACTAACCACTCATATAATCCAAACTTAGTTTTAAATGTTGTTTTCCATTCATCTCCCAATTTCATACGAATTTGATGGTATCCACTACGCAAATAAACTTTGGAGAATATTGTAGGGACACTCAATTCATCAAGCATGTCGTCTAGCCTAGGAATAGGATGACGATAATGAATAGTAATATTATTAATGCCTCTACAATCAACACACATACGCGACGTACCATCCTTTTTCGGCACTAAAATGGTAGGAACAACTCAAGGACTAAGGGATTCGCGTATATAACCTTTGTTGAGCAGCTCCTGTACTTGACGCATAATCTCCTTCGTCTCCTCTGGATTGGTATGGTATGGCGCACGGTTGGGTAATGATGCACCAGGAATTAAGTCAATTTGATGCTCAATCCCTCGAATAGGTGGTAATCTCGGTGGCACGTCTTGTGGAAAGATGTCACCGAACTCCTGCAAAATGTTAGTGACAGCAAGAGGCAAAGAGGAAGGCACGTCCTCGAATGAAAATAATGCCTCTTTGCACACAAAAGCATAGCAAACAGATTTGCTGAAATCTAGCTCATCAATATTAGATTTTGTGGCAAGTAAACATGCACTTTTCAATTTAATTTCAGAGGCAACACTAGATGGTTTATTATTAGGTTTCATTTGTTGCTCAAATTCTTTTGCCACAATCTAATTTTCACTCTTATTTTGCTCCTGTTTTGCTTTATTAGCTCTATTAATATCATCTTTCAAAATGGATTCAGGAGTCATAGGAAGAAAAGTAATATGGCTATCCTTATGAACAAGAGTATACTGATTATTTCTACCATGGTGTACAGAATTTTTATCAAATTGCCATGGTCTACCAAATAATAAGGAACATGCTTGCATGGGTACCACATCACAATCAACATAATCAGCATATGTAGAGATACCAAAATGCACACGAACAATACGTGTTACCTTAACCTTGCCAATGTTGTTGAACCATTGGATGTAGTAAGGATATGGATGCGGTCTTGTGGTGAGAGAGAGCTTCTCCACCATCTCCATGCTAGCCAAGTTGTTGCAGGTCTCTCCATCTATGATGACACGAATAGAACATTCCTTCACAACTCCCTTTGTATGGAACAAATTATGCCTCTGATTTTGCTCAGCTTGTGTAACCTGCACACTCAAAACACGTTGAGCAACTAAACATTCATACCTGTCAGCATCTTCAGCAGCCATGTATTGCGTCTTATGATCAGAATCATTTCCACCGTGTTCTTCATGTGTAATAAGAGCCAAAGTCTCCTCATCATAGTCACTAGCGGACTCATACCCACCATCCTCAGTAACAATCATCACACGCTGAGATTTGCATTCCCTAGCAAAATGGCCTCTTCCCTTACAATGACGACAAATAATATCACTTGTGTGCCCTGTTGATGCCATGGAAGAAGAAGAGCTATGTGCAGGCCCGGCAGGTGTGCTCTTGGTAGATAGTGGTGGTTGTGCCTACTTTCTTGTATCACGTCTGGAGGTGGCACCTGATGGAGGTGCTGGTGTAGTGGAAGTAGAGGATGCACGTGGTGTCCATGAGGAAGATCGACCTGCAGAAAAGTTAGTTCGCGCCTGTTGTAGGGTAGAACCCTAATCGGCCGATCTTTCACGAAAGGAGCAGATCCCGTGATGAACACGAAGAACACGAGGGGGATAAGACGGAAAACACAAAATGAACACTAAACCAACACAAGAAAGTCACACATGTGCTAGATCCTTGAATACATAGAGTTCACACGGTACACGATCAACTAAGCATGATACAAGGGTAGCCGATCTTCTCCGTGAGGAGGTCTTGAATCCACGAGGGGATCTTCCCTTAGAGGGGTCTTGAATCCAAAGGGATGTTCTCCAAAGAGGATGCGGTCTCTCACGAGGAGTACATCCGATGTGGATGAGCGTAGCTCTATCTCTCAAAATGAGCTAAACCAACACTGGCCTAGAAAGTTGGACGAGGTGGAGTATATATAGTCTTAGTGCAAAAGAGGGGGGAGAAGGGGTACATGGGCTGCGTCCCAACACGAAACAGTGTGCAGGCGTCAGCCGTCCAGGAGTCACCAGTCATCCGGAGGCTCGCGAGGGTCCGGATGTCCGGTGTCTGTCGGACATCCGTAGATTCGGCTCAGGTGGTCTTCGGTCGGACGTCCGGTCGGGGTCGGTCATCCGAGGAGCATCGGTCGTCCGTGGAGCATCAGAAGTCCGTCATTTTGGGTCGGGTATGGAAGTGTCGGACGTCTGGTCAGGGTCAGACGTCCGGAGCCTGGAGGCCGTCGGTCGTCCGGTCCTGGCCGGTCGTCCGGAGCCTGTGCTTCATCAATTCTTCTTCTCCGTCGTCACATCCATCTTCCTCTTCCTCTTGTCCTTGCTCCTTAGCTTCTCCATGATACCTGAGCATGCACAAAGTGTTCGTTTGAGGCAGTATCCATGTCTCATGTGCATCAAAGTGGAAATGTGAGAGGAGAGATGTCACCTCGGTTTCAAGATCTCTTACATGTGCTCATGTCATGGGTCCAAGAGGTGTCGTAGGAGATGTAGTTGGGTCCATGGGGATGGCCTTGGGATGCTCCGCATCACCTCCCCTCCCTTGGGGAAGATCCGTCCTCGGATGAAATTCTTCATCACCATGGAAGGGAGAGTGATCTTTGACGTTGAAGATGTCGCTCACGTTGTACTTGTCGCGTGGGAGGTCGATCTTGTAAGCATTGTCATTGTATCGTGCGAGCGCCTTGAAGGGTCCATCCGCTCGTGGTCGAAGCTTGGACTTGCGTTCTTTTGGAAATCGATCCTTGTGAAGGTGTAGCCACACGAGATCACCAATGTTGAAGACCATGGGTTGCTTGTTGATGTTGAGCTTGGTCGCAAGGCGTTGAACTTGGCGCTCGATGATGTTTCTTGTATCTTCATGCACCTTCTTGAGATGTGTCACACGTGCACTTGCGTACAAATTGATGCGCTCTTGGAGTGGTAGAGGGGGAATGTCCAAAGGGGATAAAGGGTTGAATCCATAGACGGCCTCGAAGGGGGACTTGTTGGTTGTTGAGTGTCATGCTCGGTTGTAGGCGAACTCGGCAATAGGTAGACACTCCTCCCACTCCTTGATGTTCTTCTTGATGAGGACTCGAAATAGAGCGGAGAGTGTGCAGTTGGTCACCTCCGTTTGTCTGTCGGTTTGAGGATGGTAAGTCATGGAGAAAAGTAGCTTGATTCCGAGCTTGGCGCATAGTGTCTTCCAAAAGAAGCTTAGGAACTTGATGTCACGGTCCGAGACAATTGTCTTTGCACTCCGTGTAGACGCAATATTTCCCTACAAAAGAGAGTAGCAACATGTGAAGCATCGTCTATCTTGTTGCAAGGAATGAAATGTTCCATTTTCGAGAAACGGTCCACAACGACAAATACCGAATCCTTCCCATTTCTATTCCTAGGAAAACC
The DNA here is from genome assembly GCF_003073215.2 of Triticum urartu. Classification (NCBI taxonomy): domain Eukaryota; kingdom Viridiplantae; phylum Streptophyta; class Magnoliopsida; order Poales; family Poaceae; genus Triticum; species Triticum urartu. The sequence goes on along the minus strand of NC_053023.1, from coordinate 215,190,617 downwards.
AAGTACAAAGTCCATGCTAATGTCTTCCCATGGTTGATATGGATTGGTAGAGGCATATAAAGGCCATGAGATTGAGCTTTGGACTTAGCTTTGCAACATGTAGAGCATCGGTTGGTGAAGCGATTGACGTCACGAAACATCTTGGGCCAACATTAGGTCTTTGAGAGCGTAGCGAACGTCTTGTCGCGTCCAAAATGTCCCATTAAGCCTCCTCCATGAGATTCCTGCAAAAGCAACAAACTAAGAGAAGACTCGGGGATGCAAAGTTTGTTAGCTCTCATAAGATATCCATCTTTGATGTAATAGCGTTCCCAAGATACCGAATCCTTCCCATTTCTAGTCCTAGGAAAACCAAGTACAAAGTCCATGCTAATGTCTTCCCATGGTTGATATGGAATTGGTAGAGGAATATAAAGGCCATTGGATTGAGCTTTGGACTTAGCTTTGCGACATGTAGAGCATCGGTTGGTGAAGCGGTTGACGTCGCGAAACATCTTTGGCCAAAAGTAGTTCTTCGAGAGCATGGCGAACGTCTTGTCTTGTCCAAAATGTCCCATTAAGCCTCCTCCATGAGATTCCTACAAAAGCAACAGACAAAGAGAAGACTCGGGGATGCAAAGTTTGTTAGCTCTCATAAGATATCCATCTTTGATGTAATAGTGTTCCCAAGAGGTGTGCGTCAAACACTTGGCATAAGGAGTTGCAAAAGTAGGGTCTTGCTCATACAAGTCTTTGATATGCTCAAAACCAATGACATCCAATTCAAGTTGAGTAACAAGCATGCATATGCGAGAAAGGGCATCCGCCACAATGTTTTATTTACCTTTAATGTACTTGATGACATAAGGAAAAGACTCAATAAATTCACTCCATTTAGCATGACGCTTTTTCAACTTGGTTTGGCCCTTAAGGTACTTGAGCGTTTCATGGTCACTATGAATGATAAACTCATGAGGGCGAAGATAGTGTTCCCATTGATGCAAAACGCGGACTAAAGCATGTAGCTCTTTGTCTTATATGGGGGTAATTGAGTTGCGCACCGGAGAGTTTCTCACTAAAGTAAGCTATGGGGCGCTTCTCTTGCGTTAACACACCACATATGCCATTACCGCTAGCATTGCAATGAATCTCAAAGGGTTTGTCAAAGTTGGGTAAAGCAAGAACGGGAGCATGAGTAAGCACATTTTTAAGCTCATTGAATGCAGTATATAGGGATGGTCCCCAAACAAAAGGCGCATTCTTCTTGCTCAAAGCATGCAAAGGCGAAGCAATGGTGCTAAAATCCTTCACAAAGAGACGATAGAAACCCGCAAGGCCAAGAAAGCTACGCACTTGTTGCAAATTGGTTGGTTGTGGCCAAGTCTTAATAGCATTGATCTTGGACTCATCAACATGAACACCCTTAGAAGAAACAACAAAACCCAAGAAAACGAGCTTGTCAATGCCAAAAAGGCATTTCTCCATATTAGCATAGAGATGCTCTTTTCAAAGAGTTTGCAAAATGGTTCGGACATGGGTGACATGCTCTTTGAGAGACTTGCTAAAAACAAGGATATCATCGAAGTAGACAACAACAAACACGCCAATGTAAGGGTGAAAGACATGATTCATAAGATGCATAAAAGTACCCGGTGCTTCCGAGAGACCCATATGCATGAGTAACCACTCATACAAGCCAAACTTGGTTTTGAAAGAGGTTTTCCATTCATCACCCTCTTGTATGCGGATTTGATTTTAACCACTCTTTAGATCAATTTTGGAAAAGATAGTGGCACCACTAAGTTCATCAAGCATATCATCAAGGCGTGGAATGGGATACCTATAAAGAACGGTGATAGCATTGATAGTTCTACAATCGGAGCCCATGCGAAAGCTACTATTCGTTTTGGCACAAGAATAACCGGGACGGCACAAGGGCTCAAACTTTCACGCACATGTCCATGGTCTATGAGATGCTTTACTTTCCTTTGTATTTCTTTGGTTTCTTCGGGGTTGACGCAGTAAGGAGCTTTTTTCAGAAGCGGTGCTCTGGGGATGAGGTCGATGCGGTGCTCAATTCCTCGTAGTGGAGGTAGTCCCGGAGGTAGCTCGTCGGGAAAAACATCATGAAATTCCTGCAGAAGAGAAGACAACACTAGAGGAAGTGTGTGAGAACTGTTAGTTTGTGGGGCATTGTACTTGCACACAAGGACGTAGTGTAGGACACTAGATGGGTTCTCACACACTCCTCTTATCTCACTTTTGGTGGCAAAGAGGACTAAGTTCTTTTCGCTCATGGTGCAGGTGTTCGATTTGGGCTTGTGGCGCTCACTCTCTTTTTGGTGGCTCGCTCTCTCACTATGATCTCCACGATGGGTGGCTTGCTTGTCGGTGATCACTTGGCTTGGCGACATTGGACGAAGGACGTACTCCTTGACCTTCATCTTGAAGATGTAGTGGTTCGTTCGGCCGTTGTGGATGACTCCACTATCAAATTGCCATGGGCGTCCAAGGCGAAGGTGGCAAACGGTCATTGGAACGACATCGCACTCTAAGGTGTCTTCATAGGAACCAATTTTGAAGGAGACTTGTACTCGATGCTCGACTTGAATAGAGCCGGAGTCGCTAAGCCATTGCACTATGTATGGATGTGGGTGCTTCGTCTTGGGCAATTGGACCTTGGAGCAAAGGTCTTCACTTGCGAGGTTATGGCAACTCCCTCCATCGATGATGACCTTGACAGATCGTCCATTGATGCCGGCATTGGTGTGGAATATGTTGCATCTTTGGTCTTCTTCTTGGTGATGTTGGAGAGTCAAGACTTTGGAGATAACAATAGCGGGACTTGAATATTCATCGCAAAAGACTTGTTCCTCTTCATCGTTCACTTGCCGGTGCATGGCGATTTGCTCAAGAGCGTCCATTTATCGTTCACTCATCGAGTCGTAGGTTCCGTCATCGTTGAGGATCATGGTCCGCTTGTTGGTGCACTAGAAGGACTGGTGGCCTCGGCATCCGGATGTGAAGCATTTGAAGGAACTCCTCTTGACGGTCTCGTCGGTGGGGGTTGAGGATGATGAAGCTCTCGGCTTGAAGTTGCTTCTAGTAGGAGGATGACTTGGAGTTGACGAAGGTTTTTTGGAACTCGACTTGTCGATGTTGCTTGTAGAAGGCTTCATAGATGGTGTTGGAGTCGTTGAAGCTTGGTTGTTGGAGAAACCGTAGGACTTGGATGAGAACTTGGCATACTTGAAATCGTCTTGCACTTGATGTTCCGCCTTTGTAGCATGATGCACTAGCTCGATGAGGTTTGAGTATGGTTGGAAGTCGGTGATCTTCTTGTTAGGATGGTTGAGTCCATCAAGAAACGTGCCATAGTTTGCTCATCGTCTTCCGTGACATTGGCTCTTATCATGGCAATCTCCATCTCCTTGTAGTACTCTTCAACGCTCTTGGTTCCATGCTTGAGTAGTTGGAGTTTCTTGAAGTGGTCGCGATTGTAGTAGGTAGGCACAAAGCGTGCTCTCATAACATCCTTCATTTGCGCCCAAGTAGTGATGGGTGGTTCACCTCTTGCCTCTCGGCGCTCGATGACTTGTTCCCACCAAATGAGGACATAGTCTTGGAACTCAAGGGATGCCATCGCGATCTTCTTCTCTTTGTCATAGTTGTGCGAACGGAAGATCATGTCGTCATGCTCTTGATGAACTTGATGTTCTTGGTGATCTTGTGGAGGAACTTGTCAAGCTCGAGGAGGAACTTGAGGAACTTGATGATGCACGCGAGCTTGAAATCTTCATTCTTGAATTTCTTCGCGAAGTGCTTCTTCATGTTCACGAGCTTGTTGGCTTCGGTCAGCTACCGCTCGACTTGAATCTTGGAGGGCTTGTTGCGCCGCAAGTGCTTGAGCTTCATGGAGTTTTTGTTCTTGGCGTTGTGCCTCGACATCTTGTGCAACTTGGTGTAGACGCGCTCGCTCTTCCTCTTCATGTTGGCGTTGCCGTTGCCGTTCTCGTGCTAGCGCAAAAGCCTCTTGGGTTTGACGTTGTCGGTGCTCTTGAGAGTCGGTGTCGCGTAGAGGATTGAGGCTTGCTTGACGATCGTTGCGCGCGGCACGGCGTAGAGTGTTTGATGTCAGTGTACTTGAGCCAGAGAGGGTGAAGTCAGAGTGTCGGCTTGAGCAGGTCCTTCTTGATGAAGACGAAGTGGAAGAAGAGCGGTTGAGCAACAAAGCGCGAATCTCATCCATCCTTGCGTCATTCTCTTGCTTATGATCGTCGAGCTTGTGGTCGAAGTAGTCCCTTGTACGTTGCTCGGAGAGTCGCAAGTCGGCGACGAGGTTGTCGATGCGTTCACTCATTGCTTGTTGCTCTTGATGCAAAGCACGTTGTGCACCAACGAGGTGGCTCTTGGGTTACGTAGGAGGTGCTTTTTGTTAATATTTTTTGAACTCATGAATATTTTTAAATTTCATGGACACTTTTTGAATTTATGAATATTTTTTCAAATTTGATGATATTTTTTCATATTCATAAATGTTTTACCAATTCACAAATGAATGCAACTAAAAATCCCAAAAAAATATTGATGATATTTTTAAATAACAAATTTGATGATATTTTTTCATATTCAGAAATATTTTGAAATAACAAATTTGATGATTTTTTTCACATTCATAAATGTTTTTAAATTTGATTGTTATTTTCTAAAAAATATTAGATGCAACTAAAAATAATAATAAAAAAGTTACTAATGGCGCACCAGGAGAAGGCGCGCCATTGCTATCAGTGTACTTATGGCGCATCCCTAGGAGGTGCGCCATTGGTACACCAATTTTTATGATATTTTTTCAAATATTTTCAAATAACAAATTTGATGATATTTTCAAATAACAAATTTGATGATATTTTTTCATATTCATAAATATTTTAAAATAACAAATTTGATGATATTTTCTCACATTCATAAATGTTTTCAAATTTGATTATCATTTTATAAAAAAATATTAGATGCAATTAAAAAAAGTTACTTATGGCGCACCCCTCGGTGGTGCGCCATTGCTATGGATGTACTTATGGCGCACCCCTCGGTGGTGCGCCATTGCTATTAGATGCACCCCCTCTATCCCTTTCCCCCTCGTCCCCCGCGCCAGATCCCCTCCATCTCTCGATCGCTATCTCCCCCCCCTCGCCGCCGACGACCCCCCGCACCCTCCGTCGCGGCCCCTTTCCTCCGCCAGGTAGCCCCGTCTAGGTCCGTCTCATCTGCCCAGATCGCCCCGTCTCCGCCCAGGTCGCCCAGATCGCACCTCTCCTCCGGCAAGGTCACAAGGACACCCCAGCATCAACATTACATGTGCCTCTCGCCGCCAGTAAGGCTTCTCCTCTCGCTCCCTTCCCCAGCTCTCCCCTCTCTCTGATGCGGCTTTCTTCTTGAACCTTAACCCTAACCTGAACCCACTGTTCAACAGCACGCCTCACTCCAGCCACCAGATTTGGTCAGTTCCACCCCCGAAGGACTAAGGAGCAAGAAGCATCGAGGCTCTTGGTCTAGGAGCATGCAGGGTATACTTTGCATCGAGGCTCTTGTTCTTCAGTTGGTTGCTATTTTGATTGCTGCAATATATTGTCATATGGACTAGGTTGTTATTTCCTTTGATTGCTGCAATATATTGCTCTATAAGATCTAGATAGGTTCTTCTCATAATTTTGCTCTATTTGGATTAGCTAAGAAGTGACTGGGTGAATGCTTGTAGGCCATGTGTAGAGTTGTAATTCAAGGACATCAGCTGCAAGTCCTAGATTAACAATGACTGCTTCGAGAAATATTTCCGGGAGATACGCATCTTCCAAGTGGCTTCTGCATATGCAAACACTGAAACTTAAGACAAAATCATGTATGGAATGAAACTACCATCACATAATCATCTCTTTTTTTGGAAAAAAGGAATATACTCCTACTAGATTAAATCTGAAGCTGAAGTTTACCTATCAGTGGCTCCTGATTGGCCAGTTGCCAGCAGAATCAGAACCTTAGCTAGCTGCCATGTTGGAACACCTAACCTTGGTCATATCTAAGCCAGAAAATGCCTCTTGTGCACTAATTTAATCATCCTAGCCATAATTGGTCCTTGCTTGCCGTTTGGGCCACATTCCCTTGTTAATTAAACCATAACATGACGCTTCGATCCACAAGATAACATATAGTACAAGCATTGTAGCCTGGAATCTGGAGTATATCTCCCCAAGATTCAACAGCGAATATCTAGATCGACAAAGTCTCTACATTTGACCAAACATGCACATTTTATTTTTTCGCCTTCTTCTTCTAACCGGTTGACCTAATAATATTAAAATTTGTGGGTTAATAAGACGTGGATCTCAGAGTACTGGAGCTCCAGTAATAGTTAGGCACTGAGGCTGCTCTTGTTAATTGCCAGCTCCTAGTTTTTTTCATCATGTGTTGGTCACATGGAAGGCTGGTGATAGTCTGTTTACAATTCTGGTAGCTACTGTTCGTTTACTGCTGGCACTCAGCTCCGCTGTTAGGTTGTTCTTTGTTAGTTTTACTCAAAAAGAGGAGTTGAAGATGTGCTCCCGTTGTGGCCTCTAACCCAAATCAGTGATGTTGTCGTTCATTTGTATGGCTGAAGCTTCGCTGCTGCTAAACATCAGCCAATGCTGAATCAACAGCTCGCGCTGTCTTGAACATCATGTTGATAATATGAAGAATGGAGTATCTATGCTATAAATTTTTTTACTACTACTATGCCTGTATTCACTACTGCTGCTGCTGTACTTGTGATGATGTTGTACTTGTGATGATGCTACTTGTGATCTTCTGAAATGGCCCATTAGTGACTTCATTACGCGGGGACAATGATTTTGCAGGTACCCCGAGAGGCCCTTGAGTTTGCCGGAATGTCAATTAACTTCCGTTTGAGCAAATTCGGGTACTCCATATGTCCTATTTTCAGGAAACGTCATGCTAAAATTTTCCGTGAATTTTAGCATGACTTTGCTAAAAATAGGACATATGGGGTACTTGCGACTAATGCATGGGCCGGGGTATCTTAGTACTTAATTAAGTAGGATCAATTGCCTCTTGTGTTATACATATAGAAGTGTGATATCAACTCATAGTTATTACTAATGTCAGTTGCTCGTCATCGATAAACCCTAATCTGGTAGGATGACCTACTAAAAAAGCCCATAGCACATATTCTATTTGGATGTCCCTGCTAACCCTTGACCATAAATACTTGAGATGGATGTAGCAGGCTTAAAGAAAGAAATGTTTTAGGCCAACTCCACGGGGCCTGGCTCAAAATGCACAAGTGTGCATGACTAACAATATTCTATTGTAAAGCTAAACAGGAAAGAGGAACCACTCATCCTAACCATTTGCTCTCAAAATTACCACTTCACTTCTTACTACTGAAAGTCTTAGACCATCTCCATTCACCAATAGCTCAAACCAGTTCGAAGGGCGTGTTTTCACCACACTGTGGATTATCTTATTGGACCCAACAGATATTTGCAGAAGTAACTTCCTATTCACCTAAAGACATGAATTATCCAAATCTTGATTCATCCTCATTAAAGCTTTCCATCTGAATGGATTCTGCTACCTATCTATCCTCTACAAGACCCTCCACCTATGTTTCTAATTAGATACCTTTCTTTCAACTCTTACCCAGTTCCATTTCTCCACTAGAATTTTCCATAGAACTTGTTATATCAACCAATCAACTCCTTAAGAAGAACTCCACCAGAATTTTCCCTAGAACGCATGCAAGCTTCCAGGTCCTCGTAGGGTCTCCGTTATAAATTATTTGAACTTGGAAATGCAATCTATTAGTGCAAGAAGTGAATAAAACTCTATTACTTAATTAAGATTTAACAAAATGTCAATATTACTTAATTAAGTAGGATGAACTTAGTTGTTATAATATTTTCAAGATGATATAATGATGATGGCTTTTAGGGTGCCTCGTCATCGATAACCCCTAAATGATGAAAACTTAGGCTTTTGGGGTGCCTCGACGTCGACAAACCCTAAATGATATAACCTTGGCTTTTAGGGTGCCTCGGAATCGATAAACCCTAAATGATGAAAACTTAGGCTTTTGGGGTGCCTCGGCGTCGACAACCCTAAATGATATAACCTTGGCTTTTAGGGTGCCTCGGCGTTGACAAACCCTAAATGATAAAACCTTAGCTTTTAGGGTGCCTCTGCATCGATAAACCCTAAATGAGGAAAACTTAACTTAGCATTTAGGGTGCCTCAGCGTTGACAAACCCTAAATGATAAAAGCTTAGCTTTTTGGCGACATTCCTTGAGAATTAGGTTATTTGGTCAACTTAGAGATCTTGTTCCTTGACAATAACCAACTTATTGAACAAACTTTTTTCCTATTTAGAGCGAAACATGGCCCACAATGATGAGGCTGGCGGTTCGGGCAAGGCATTCTGGGAGCTGTCCCAGGAGATGGAGGAAGAACCTCACCGCTATGAGGACGCTGTGGAAGACACCGATCCTGACTACACAACCCCTAGTGGCGTCGGGGATGACACCAATGATGGTGCCGCCGAGGATGCCACCACTGATGATGGCAGCGCATGCACAGATGGCAGCCAACTGAAGAGGCAACGGAAGGACTGGCGCCCGAGCGTGCTCAGCACCGTCAAGGAGGAACTTACTAAAGTGTCCTCCGAGGGGCATCCAACGACGCCCCCAGAATTAGTCAAGGGGTACACAGGACAGCTCGGGTGCATTCTCCGCAGCACCATCTCGATCAACACTGAGAACCTAAGGCATCGTGACCGAGGGAATTTGCGCAACCTCCACTTCATGAAGCTACACGAACGATACAAGTTCCCCGGTGACTTCGCAAACACACGCCTCTCAGGGAATAAAGTGAACAGTACCGCCCTCGCGAAGATGACCATGGCCCTGGCTACTTGGAGAGCCGTGGTGAAGAGAATGATTCAAAAAGGTGATAGTTATGAGAAGATCAAGGAGAAAAATCCTTCGATCAGCAAAGATGACTACCTGGAGTTCAAGATCAAGTGCGAGAGCAACGCAATCATGGAATCAAGTCAGTGGGGGAAAGAAATGCGGGACTTGAACTTAGGGGTCCACAAACTCGGTCCCGACGGTTATAGAGTGGCGGAACATATATGGGACAAGGAGGACGCGGAGCGTGCCGAGCAAGGCCTACTGCCCCTCTTCGAGAAATACCGTGACAAGCAGACCAGGAACTATGTCAGGGCCCAGTACAAGATTAACCCAGTAACCAAGGAGCTTACCACGGATCCAAAGACCAAGGCGCTTGAGCTTGTTCTGGTAAGGAATACACCCCCACGTAATTAGCTCCATATGGTTGCATTCTAATTAATGAAGCCAAATTTCTAAATGGTTCACGTTCCTTCCACAGGACACTGAAAGCAGTAGCGCGGGGTCGTCTCAGAGCTCCCCTTTCGACACCCCTTTAAATAGGGCATTGAACGTAATGAAAAATAAGGATAAGCTCAGTAAGTCAATGTCAGCTGGTCGTGTGGCCGGCAAAGGCTTGTCCACGAAATGGTCGGAATACTATACCGCTGGGCGAAAGGAGAGAAAGACCAACTTGGAAAGCCAGGAGCGCGAGGTTAAAGAACTCAAGGCAAAAGTGGTGCAGATTCCGGAGATAGTCAATGAGCAAGTGCGAGATCAACTGGGAGCGACGATCACTGCCATTATGCCTACCTTGCTTGAGGGGATGCAGGCATGGATTGTAGGCGGCCAACAGGGGCCGCCCCCGATTCCCAGCTTCACAGGCAGCAACTCGCACAATGCACCGGCGGCGCCATTGGTGTCTCTGGCGGAGGCGGCATTGGTGTTTCCGGCGTCGGTATTGGCATTGGAGCTTAATGCACCCGGGTGTGGGAAGAATACGCCGGCCGGGACCTCGGCAGCAAGCGGCCCCTCCGTCACTTGCACGCCCGCCGTTGGCGGTGCCTCGACATTAGCCGAGCTCGACGCCATCACGATAACTAAGCCTCTCGGCCGATGACTTCATCTCCTTGCCTTTGACTGGGCATCCCCGACGCCCTACATGTTTTCGCAGGGTGCCGCCGACGTTCCATGCACTCTCCCGCACTTCGTGAACGGCGAGTTGATCGATGTCGCCAAGGCCAGAATCGTTCAACCAGACAACCGCATGTTCCATGGTAATCCGATGCCACCCAACGTGTATAGGGTTCAACTTGTTTAGGTGATGCAGGGCTGCGACGACTTGTTACCTCCGTATCGACCCCCTGGGGCCGACGAAGATGATGTGATCACCCTCAGCGCCTGCATAGGCTGGTCCATGCTTTGGTCGAAGAGCCAGATTCGTTTGGGGGCGGGGGACACCACCCCACATAAAACACCGCCAGTCGTGTCGGCGCCAAGCCATGGCAAGACCGCCGCAACGCTACCGGACGACGACGACGAACATATGGCCGATCCGGACATGCATATGGCACAGGATCCGGATGACGACGACGATGACGGTACATTTACCTGGGTCAATAAGTACTTCAACGAACATGGGTATGGTGACAAATTCTTGGGGCCTCCTTCTCAAGAACCCAACCCTGCAAAAGATGATCGCGATCTAGCTGGTACCGCGGAGAAACCCAATTGCAACAGGCGTCGTCTGGCGTTCAGTTCTCAGGAGACGCCTCCGGCTGCCGCCTTCACCGAGCCTCATATAGCCGAGGTGCCAAATATTATCAGCCCCAACACACTCAAGAAGGCTGTCTCTGAGCAGAACTCGATCCCATTACAACAGAAGAAGAAGGGACGGAAAAGAAAGAATAACAAGGGTGCGAGCCAGCCGGCAGCGAGTACGATCCGTGCTCAGGACGGGCCACCTACATCTAAGGATATCTCAAGGAGGGTGCATGTGGCGGGTAGGCCGGTGCTACCGACTAATCTGCTCAATGCTGCGACTGGTGCTATGCGGAATCTGCATGAATGTGTTCTTTCTTTGGAGAAGCGGCGTCTCTCCAAGAATGATGTGGCATACCCGGTTTTCGTGGCCAAGGTGCCAGAGGGCAGGGGCTTTGTCGATAGCGCCATCGGGGGTATGATCGTCATGCGGTCTGATGACATCTTCGCTATGTTTAACCTTCATCCGCTGCAGTACACCTTTGTTCGACTATTTTCACTGAGTATGGAGATGCGGATCATTAGAGACAAGACCCCGGACATCGTGATAGTCGACCCATTCTACATGCGTGCCAAGATCTTGGGCAGCGTTGGGGACCGGAAAGTTGCGAGTTCATACCTCGAAGGCGTCATTCTGGCAAACCCAGATAAGGATAACTTCCTCGTGCCTTACTTTCCCGAGTAAGTCATCCCCTCACCGCCCCGTAACATATGATTTCTTAGATTTCAATCGTTCTTTTTTTCTAACATTCCGTGTTTTGTGCGGTGACACACGTTGCACACTCGTCCTCTTAAGCCCAAACTATTCCATGGCCACGTATTTTGAAGCGGACCGTCAGTCGAATAAAGACTACACAAACATCAAGAAAGTTCTTGATGATGTTCTCCCCGGCTATGCCAAATCTGGAGGCACCTTCAGGACGCCAATTATTAGGTATGGCAAGCACGTGTTCACCCATGTAACGACGTTCCCTTGCGTCAAGCAGCCGCCTGGCGGTTAGAAGGATGCCTACTACGCCCTCCATAACATGCGGGCGATCGTACGGGACCATAATCAACTTCTGCTACCGAATAGTCTCAAAGGTTGGGCCGCACGCTTGTCGGCAATCCAGGACGCGGACCTCAGACAAGAATTCTTTCGCATCCAGTCGGAGTTTGCGGAAATCATCCATCAAGATGTCCTTCGTACCTCGGGGCAGTTTACCTCAGATATCAACCGTCCAACAGTGAGATAGAAACAACGCTACAAATGCAGGCTAACAACGATCACGATTTCATGACCATCACGAAAGACGGCGGCTTCATCCACGCTCCGATCCCTGAGTCGAGTCGAAAGTAGTGATGCTATGTAGTTCTGAAATATCGATTAGCTCATGTTGTAATTAAACTTTAATGAACTTGTATGTCTCTTTGGTTTGGACAGTCGTTCAACTTATATGTAATCGATGCTATTTATTAGTAGGACCATGAATCCTTCTATTAATGTGTTTCTTTTCTCTTCCGATCCTTTTGTTGCATACTTATATATTGCTTATGTGTTGTCTGTGAATTGCTACTAACGTTTTGTTTATCTAGTGCATAGAGATGTCGTCGTATGTCGTGTACAAGGGTAAGGTTCCCGGAGTCTACTACGGCTAGGAGGAGTGTCAGAGACAGGTTCACTATTTCAGTGGTAACAGTTACAAAGCATACACCACTAGGGCGGAGGCGGAAGCTAGATACGCGCGCTATCTAGCGGGAGAGAGGAGGGAGCGGAGGAGGAACCGGGTGAAGACCAGTTTCATCATGATGATGCTCATCGTGATGACCGTAGCTCTCTTCTATGTGATGATAGTTTAGATGATTGATATCGACTTGTAATGTGAAGACAAACTCGCTACTCGTGGTCTCGAGACTTGTAATGTTCTAACTTTGTTCGGTCTTTTGAATTCGAAGACTAATATGATGAATTGTATTCGGAGACTAATCTTCTATTTGTATTCAATAAATCTTCTGTTTATATGTTGTGCTGTCTATATTCTATGCAGTAATATATTTTTTAACCTATGCAAATATCAGAAAAGAAAAAAATCCTAATATTCATACTAGTGGTGCACCGTACTGCACTTTAGTGGCGCACTTTAATAAACATACTAGTGGCGCATTACCAAGAAGTGCGCCATTAGTAACCCAGAGCACAAGGTAAATATGGCCCCATGGGAGGCATAGTAATGGCGCACCAGGGGACATATTAATGGCGCACTGCCAGGTGCGCCATTACTATCTGTGATACTAATGGCGCACCAGGGGTGTGCCATTAGTATTTGTTACTAGTGGCGTGATAATAGTGGCGCACCTGTAGTGCCTCATTAATGGCCAAAACAGGTGCGCCACTAATTAGCCTTTTCCTAGTAGTGAAATGCACAAGCTCATATATCATGGATGACATGGGAATACAAGATGCAACAAGGCAATCATAATATGGGTCAATCCATGCATAAGACACAAATTCGTCATGAGTGTGAGATGTCCAATGAGCACGACATGTGTCAGCACAATCAACAAATATGGAGGTGTTGGTGTACCAATGCTCGATGTCGTTGCATGAGTGGAGGTTCAAAGTTTCTTCCAATAAGTCCGAGCGCTCCTCAATGTGAAGGTCCATAGAGCCAATCTCCCATGTCGCTCCTCCGTCCGCGAGATGTATCATGTAGACAACAAGAAGGGGACAACAATGAAAGAGTGACCCATCCAATATGCATATTTGAGGATGGCTCAAAGGGAAGGAGTTCACCTTTATGAGAATGTCGAAAATGTTGGTGTCGCACATCGTGTACGCCTTCACATAACCAAATTGTCTCATGACGGCATCGCTTTGTGAATCCTTCAAAATGAGAGAACATGACGAACACTCAGAAAAACAAATGAGGTTAGCAAAGATGCAAAACCTATCATTCGTGTGGTAAAATACCAAACAAGTGGATGCATCATGCTCTTCATAAGAAAGTACAAGGGAGCATTTCATAGTATGGAGGCATATGATGATGCGAGAACAACCAAATACAATAGGCTCAATCAAGCAAGCATGCATCACAAGTAAAGTGTCTAAGTCTCCACGATCAATAAGCATAGATGCAACAATTGGAGGCAAGCAACAATGAACAAAATATATCATGTGAGAGGCATGAACATATACGTCATCAACCCAATAAAGCACGTAAGAATGGAACAAGGGTGATGCGACAAACCAAGCAATCATGTGAATCAAGGCAAGCAAGCTAGTAGTGCGAAGATGCAACTGTAACGATACAACTTTCCATATTTGTAACTCCGACTCTTGCCTTTTCCGGAGATGCAATACGATATTCCCTTCGTGGTTGGGTTTTGTCTTAGTTTTGCATTTTGTTCATGTCATGCATTTCATATCATGTCATCATGTGCATCTCATTTGCATACGTGTTCGTCTCATGCATCCGAGCATTTTCCCCGTTGTCCGTTTTGCAATCCGACACTCCTACGTGCACCGACGCACCCCTCTTGTCTCTTTTCATGAGCGGGTGTTAAACATCCTCGGAATGGACCGAGATTTGCCATGTGGCCTTGGTACACCACCAGTAGACCGCCTGTCAAATTTTGTTCCATTTAGAGTCCGTTTGATACTCCAACGGTTAACCGGGTAACCGCAAAGGCCTCTTGTGTGTTGCAGCCCAACACCACTCCAAAACGGCCCAATAACCCATTCAAACCACTCCCATGTCCTCCGTCGCCGGATTATGATCGTGTGGGCGAAAACTACACTACTTTTGGACACTCCTACCTCCTCCTACCTATAAATATGTGATCCTCCCCCGAAATTCCCGGTCTAACCCTAGATCCACTCCTCCCCGCGCTACCAGACATGTCCGTCCACCGTCGGACGCGTCCACCGCCACCGCGACATTGCTCCGACCAATGAGAGGCTGCCACCTCAGCCCCGCCGCTGCTCTTCTCCAACCCGCAGCCGCCACCTATCCCAGCCAGCACCCCCGCCGCATCGGCCCGCCGCGGCCCAGATCCGGCCCGCCAGGCCATGATCCCGCACGCCGGCGCCCGCGGCCCCGCCGCCGCATCGCCGCCCCGCCGCCCGCATCCTGTGAGCCTCGGGCGCCCGAGCCGCCGCCCTTCCCCCACCGGCGTCGCTCCTCGCTGGAGAACGGCGACGCCGTCGTCCCACCATGGTCGTACGTTGTGCAGCGCCGCCGCGGGCTCCGTCCGGCGCGCCGTTGCCCAGATTCGGCGACTCCGCGCCCGGAACTCCCCGCCCCGGACCAGATCCACTCCACCCCAGCCTCTGGCCTCGTCCCCGCTCCTCGCAAGCTCCGGTGATCGCCGCCGGTGCCGTCCGCCACTGCCAGGCCCCTGTCTCGATCAAGAGGTCGGGACGAAGGGACCCAGCGGCCTGCTCGCTGCCTCCCATGCGTGGGCCTCCATGTCAGCCTCGGCCCACCGCGCTGCGCGGGCCCCATCTGGCCCAGCCACCCGCGCTGCGCGGGCCCCATCCGGCCCAGCCACCCAGCGGCCTGCTTTCATCTCCTCACTGAACCAAGCCCATCTGGTGAGCCTACCACTATTCCCTGCCCCGTGCGCATCATAGTATCCTACGCCCAGTTCCAGACTTGGTGATATTTCCACAAAGTTCCTGATTCTGCGTTGTTTTTTATGCCTCCGTTATCATGTTGTATCTCGGTGACCGTAGCTCTATTTCTTGCATGAGATATCAAAATGTTCATTGTGAGATTCTCTTAATTTCATTCCATTGTGGCATGCTTGTTTGAGTCCATCTTGATGCCCTAATTATTGATGTAAGAGTGCTATAAAATGTTTACTGCTGCTACTCATCAGTTTAGGGTGATTTGTCATTTTTGTCCCTTTTGATGTGTGCTTCATATGGGCATGAGCTCTACATGTGTTTTGGTCTATGCCATACCATCCTTACAGGGTGCTTGCCATGTATTTTTGTGATCTTTGTGGTGACTAGCACAAGCATGCAAAGTAGCCTTCGTGATATTGCTGATTTCAAGGACTTAGGATTTTTTAAAGTCTTGTGACTGCTGTTACTTTTATGCCATGTAAACATGATGCAAAAGTAAGATACATGCTTGTTTTGAGTTGCTTTAGTAAGGATATTTTGGACATATGGTTATGCTCTATCCATCCATGTCCCTGCTTGCAATTATGGAGTGCCCTAGCATGTCTTGATCTTGCTCTACTTTTGCTATAAAATGTTCCTGGCAGATTGTTTACGTGTTAATCAATTTTGCCATGGTTGTTGTTAGTGATCCATGTATGCTATGAACTTGCTCGTGCCATGGTTAGCTTCATGAACATGTCATCTTGCTGTAGGTATGCTTGTATTGTCATGCAATGCCTTGTGGTGAGTGATTTGAGCTTGCAAAGTTGCCTACATAAGTCTGTGATGCTGGTATCTTTTGCACTTTTGCCATGCTTATTTGAACCTGCTCTTGTGTGAAATAGCCGTAGCTCAGTGTTCACGTTTTGTCAAGCATCTTGTGCACATCACTTCCATATGCCTTGTTGATATGTTGGAGTGCAGTAGCTTAGTTTCTTATTGTATTCTAGATGGCATTGTGCTGTTAATCACAGAATTGTGCCATTATTGTTTTGCTTGCCATTTGCATACCGTGCCTCCGTTTCCGGTGATCTCTATATCGATTTCGACCAAAATCATCTCATCTTTCCAGTGGCACACTTGGTTTGCCAAGTTGATTCCTTGATCATTCTTTCTCTTCTGGAGCATGCATATGCATTGCATATCCTGTCTTGCATATCATGCCATGTTTTGCATCATGTTGATTGTGCATTGCACCGTGATTGATTGTTGGTTCTTGGTTTGTGTTCTTGCTTTGGGTAGAGCCAGGGGACGAGTATGTGATGAGGAACCTGTTGAGTACGCTAACGAGGACCAAGCTTTCGTCAACTCTGAGAACTTTGCAGGGAAGATGACCATACCCTCGAAATCACCTCTATCTTTGCTTGATAGTTGCTCGCTCTTTTTGCTATGCCGCGTTACCTACCACTTGCTATATCATGCCTCCCATATTGCCATGTCCAGCCTCTAACCCACCTTGCCTAGCAAACCGTTGTTTGGCTATGTTACCGCTTTTGCTCAGCCCCTCTTATAGCGTTGCTAGTTGCAGGTGAAGATGAAGTTTGTTCCATGTTGGAACATGGATATGTTGGAATATCACAATATCTCTTATTTAATTAATGCATATATATACTTGGTAAAGGGTGGAAGGCTCAGCCTTATGCCTGGTGTTTTGTTCCACTCATGTCGCCCTAGTTTTCGTCATACCGGTGTTATGTTCCTTGATTTTGCGTTCCTTACGCGGTTGGGTGTTATGGGAACCCCTTGACAGTTCACTTTAAATAAAACTCCTCCAGCAAGGCCCAACCTTGGCTTTACCATTTGCCTCACCACCACCTACTTTTCCCTTGGGAGTCGTGCTCCCGAGGGTCATCTTTATTTTAACCCCCCCGGGCCAGTGCTTCTCTAAGTGCTGGTCCGAATTAGAGCCCATTGCAGCACCACCTCGGGGAAACTTGAGGGCTGGTTTTAGTTGTACGGATTGCTCTTCTGGTGTTGCCCTGAGAATGAGATATGTGCAGCTCCTATCGGGATGTCGGCACATCGGGCGGCTTTGCTGGTCTTGTTTTACCATTGTCGAAATGTCTTGTAACCAGGATTCCGAGACTGGTCAGGTCTTCTCGGGAGAAGGAATATTCTTTGTTGACCATGAGAGCTTGTGATGGGCTAAGTTGGGACACCCCTGCAGGGTTTGAACTTTCGAAAGCCGTGCCCGCGATTATGGGCAGATGGGAATTTGTTAATATCCGGTTGTAGAGAACTTGACACTTAACTTAATTAAAATGAATCAACCGCGTATGTAGCCGTGATGGTCTCTTCTCGGCGGAGTTTGGGAAGTGAACACGGTTCTTGTGTTATGCTTGAACGTAAGTAGTTTCAGGATCACTTCTTCATCACTTCTAGTTCACGACCGTGCTTTGCTTCTCTTCTCGCTCTCTTTTGTGTATGTTAGCCACCATATATGCTTAGTGCTTGCTGCAGCTCCACCTCACTACCTTTTTCCTACCCATAAGCATAAATAGTCTTTATGTCGCGGGTGTGAGATTGTTGAGTCCTCGTGGCTAACAAATACTTCAAAATAGTTGAAGGTGCTGATGATACCAGTGCAGATGACGCAGCTGAGCTCAAGTGGGAGCTCGATGAAGATCGTGTTCATTGTTTTGTTTTGTTTTCCTGTTGATCAGTAGTGGAGCCCAGTTGGGGCGATCGGGGATCTAGTATTTGGGCTTTTCTTCTTTTATTCAGGCTCCGTAGTCGGACCTTGATTATATTCTAGATGATGTATGTTTAACTTGTATTTGTGTGAAGTCATGATTGTAAGCCAACTCTTTATCCCTTTCTTATTCAGTCCATGGGATTGTGTGGAGATTACCCCTCTTGCGACAAACCTACCATGTGGCTATGCCTCTAAGTCGTGCCCCGACACGTGGGAGATATAGTCGCATTGTGGGTGTTTAATGTTGGTATCAGAGCCTTCCCCAAGTTAGGAGCCCCTTGCTTGATCGAATCACTGATGTTGTTGAGTCTAGAACAAAATGTTTTGAGTCTTAGGATTATATATATCGGAGAGTAGGATTCTTTTTACTCCTTAGTCCCTTCGTCGCTCTGGTGAGGCCTCCTGACGTAGAGTTTTGACTCTTCTCTCCTTAAAGTTCACAATTTTTTTAGGATGGCACGGGTATCTTGGAATCATTCCGATGGTTTTGTGACGAGAAAATTGTTCTTGGTGCCTCCTCACATTTATGGGTTGTGGCAGTGTGCCGGAGAGTTGAGCCCCGAGGTGTTGTCATCACAATTTTATCGTTGCTGTTCTGGAATACCTGAGTTTCGCCGACATCAAAAATCTCTTTTATGCACTTGTTGATTAGATAACCTCGACGCCACCCAGTACTGGGGCGGGAGTTCGGGAGTATTGTCATAACTCGTATAACGGATGCTTTTCGAAGGTTGAGGTAAATGATTTCTGAAGGTTTCTTGGTTATGTGTTGAAGGATGGATACAGCTTGATGTAGGATTTGCTAGTTTTGGGTGAGATATTATGCTTCCCCTGTATCCCCAACACCTGATTGCATAACCAGAAAGTTTTGGGAGTTTATAAGTGGGAATTCAAGTATCTCGTAGGATATCTTTCCAACAGACACATGATATGATATGGGAACTATCATATGTTTGTTTCTGGCTTATTTTGTAAGCCAATCCTTTGTTTTGTTTTGTGTTGTGGTATTCGAGTTGCTTCAATGTCAAATGTTGATTCCATTCTTTTCCTAAGCGGTGTTCTCATATTTCTATGTGAATACTAATCCTTCTTGATCTTCGAGTTTGTCATCTAAATTTCTTCTCAACCGGCGTGCTTTTCTTCAAGTGGATCCGATCCTTTCAACATTCACAAGATCACCTCTCAGTTTTCCCAACGTTGTTCGTTTCATCCGTTCCCATGTTGTCTTTGTTTTTTCCCCCCCCCCCCCCCTTTCTCTTCAAGGACTCAGATTTCTTAATCAAGTATCCATCTAATGGATGTGAAGTCTCCCCATTTTTTTTCTGTCAATGTTCTTACCCAATGGTTCTCATGAAGATGTTCTTCAAGTTTATCATTAATCATTATTTTTCTTCTTGGGTGGACTAAATTCAAGCCTTCAATGTTGATCACATTCCTTTCCTTGTTTCAAATGCTTTCTTATGCCGGTGCACCTCTTAATCATCCACTTCTCGCTATTCAATTGTTTCGGAGCGCCGATGATATCTCAGAAGATTCGCATTTCCATTCTTAATCCGTTCAAGCTAATTTGAGGTTGTTATCTCATTCAAGCCATTTAAATCAACCGGTACAATCTTCCTTTTAAATAGTTCAACGGTGTATCTTTTGAGTGGGCCCAAACCCACATGTTTTTTCCCAGGATCTTACCTGACTCTTCTAATTTTCCGGAGTTATTTTTGAATTCCTTTCAAAGTTTGACGTAAGAATGAGTTACCATCAGTCAAATGCCTTTCTCCAAGATCTTTCAAATTCTTTTCATCGTTGGTTCAACCTTTCTAATTTTCATTCCGGAGTGCCTCAACAATTCATGGTGGTGTATATCATCATCATTCTCAACATTGGAAGACCGAAGAAGAGTTTCTCTCAAATCTTGGTCCGTTCTCTCACAGATTCATGGTTCTAGCTTGATGCCATCCTCTCATAATTGTTTTCGATTGTGAGAATTCTTGTCACCTATCCGAAGCATTTCATGAGTTGTTTCCATTTCTTTCCCCCGAAGGCCATCTTTTCAAATATTACTCATTCCCAGCTTTGAGCTCTCGTTCTCCAAATCTTACCGGTGCATCATTCAAATATCCTCTAATCAGTTCATGATCTCTTCCTTCTCATGTATCTAAATCCCCTCAAGTATCTTCTTTCGTTTTCCAGTTCATCCGGGTGAATTGTGCTTTTGCTACTTTCTTGTTCAATTCTTACGATGGTTCGTTCAAGATTCCTTTCCTCTTGTTATCATATAAATTCATTCATTTTTCCAAGCCTATCGGTGGATCGTTGAAGACCTTCCTCAAGTTTGCGTTGTGTCTTTCCCCAATCCTTTCTACGAGAATAAGTAGTAAGCCAAATCTGTTGCTTTTCATCAATCCAAATTGATGAAGGATACGCATAACGTAATTCTTATTATTGTTTCATCCAAGTGATCTAATTTCTTCTTTCCGGAGTTGTTCATCATATCACATTCTCGGTCTGAGATGCTTCATCTTGTATTTTCCAGAGTGCCAAGTTTTCCGCATTATCACCACAAAGATCCATCTAAATCATTACAAGGCTTCACCTTGTGTTTTCAAATTCTCCTTTTTGATCATTCTTTTATTACTGGAGTTCTTCGAGAGTTTCTTCATGGTGGCTCATCAAGGATTTAATTCCTTCTTGAAGCGTTCATCGAGATTCTTTTCAGAGGAGCTCAAGTATTCTTCATCTTGCATTCCGAAGTGCAATTCGTTCTACCTTATCTTTGGAGGTGGTGTTACGTCATTTTTGACAATTGCTTGGTGTTTCATGATTCACAAGTTGTCCGGGATGGCATATTGTAAACCCATCATTTTCAATTCGTTCATGAGATCCTTTGCAACCCATCAATCTCTTCATTGGAATTATCTTGGGTTACATTTCACCTAAAGCTTTCCCTAAGGATTGTTGCGATTTATGGTGCTTATAAAGGACCCAAGTTCTTCATTTATCCTCCCGGTGAAATAAGTTTCTCGTCTCCTTGTTCATATCAATTCAATCTATTGTTTTTCGTTGGTGGCAGAATTTCGCCTCAAGATTTCGAGATGTTTTCCATAAGCCCACTACAAGCTTATTTGTTTCGTGGTTGGTTTTCCAACAACTCCGTTATAACCTTCTTGGAAGGGCGCCTTCCAAGCTCATTTGTGGCAGGAGTTGTCATTTTTCGCTCAATTCTTTCATTTCCAACAATCCAACTTTTGTTCTTTCATTCCGGAGGAGGCATTGTGATGTTTCTTTCTTCACCCATCATCCCGTTTTTGTGAAGATCATGTCATTTCTTTTGCTTATCCATTCAACCGGAGTGTCATGTCCTTCATTCAAGTTCTCTCATCTTATCAAGTTTTTCCTCCCTTATCAACCGGAGTGTTGTCTGAAATCTTTCTTAACCCTTGTGCCATTCTTTCGATAGTTTCGGAGGCAGTGTGTTGTTGATCTCATCAAGTATCCTCTCATCTTGTCAAGTTCATGTTCAATTCCTTCCATATATAGTCGGAGTGCTACCCAAATTATATCATTCTTATTCCTTCTCTATCTTCTTTCAACCGGAGTGTTGTCGTAATTGATCATTATCGTTCCTTGTACATCTCATTTCATCTGGAGTGCTTGCATGTACTTCTGTCCTTTGTGACACTTTTCTTGTGTCTTTAATCCTACAAGGTTCTAGTAATGTTCCTTGTTCCTCTTGTCTAACGGAGTGTTTGCAACTTTGTTCTTCTTTGTTGCATTCTTTCTTCCAATTTGTTCAACCTCGCGCGGTTCGTGGTTTCTCTCTTTTGTCAAGAAGCAACTTTGTTTTACCTCTTCCTCTTCTACTTCTCTCCGGTGGCATCCTAGATCTTGGGACGAGATCCTCTCGTAGTGGTGGAGTGCTGTAACACCCCGACTACAACTTTCCATATTCGTAACTCTGACTCTTGCCTTTTC
Source organism: Triticum urartu (assembly GCF_003073215.2). Lineage (NCBI taxonomy): Eukaryota > Viridiplantae > Streptophyta > Magnoliopsida > Poales > Poaceae > Triticum > Triticum urartu. Next base: position 215,168,628 of record NC_053023.1, on the reverse strand, counting down.
CGGAGATGCGATATGATATTCCCTTCGTGGTTGGGTTTTGTCTTCGTTTTGCATTTTGTTCATGTCATGCATTTCATATCATGTCATCATGTGCATCTCATTTGCATACGTGTTTGTCTCATGCATCCGAGCATTTTCCCTGTTGTCCGTTTTGCAATCCAACACTCCTATGTGCACCGGCGCACCCCTCTTGTCTCTTTATGTGAGCGGGTGTTAAACGTCCTCGGCATGGACCGAGATTTTCCATGTGGCCTTGGTACACTACCGGTAGACCGCCTGTCAAATTTCGTTCCATTTGGAGTCCGTTCGATACTCCAACGGTGAACTGGGTAACCGCAAAGGCCTCTTGTGTGTTGCAGCCCAACACCCCTCCAAAATGGCCCAATAACCCATCCAAACCCCTCCCATGTCCTCCGTCGTCGGATCACGATCGTGTGGGCGAAAATTACACTCCTTTTGGACACTCCTACCTCCTCCTACCTATAAATATGTGATCCTCCCCCGAAATTCGCGGTCTAACCCTAGATCCACTCCTCCCCGCGCCACCGGACATGTCCATCCGCCGTCGGACGCGTCCACCGCCGCCGCCACGTCGCTCCGACCAATGAGAGGCTGCCACCTCAGCCCCACCGCCGCTCTCCTCCAACACGCGGCCGCCACCTGTCCCAGCCGGCATCCCCGCCGCATCGGCCTGCCGCGGCCCAGATCTGGCCCACCGGGCCCGGATCCCACGCGCCGCAGCCCGCGGCCCCGCCGCCCGCATCCTGCGCGCTCCAGGCGCCCGAGCCGCCGCCCTACCTCCGCCGGCGTCGCTCCTCGTCGGAGAACGACGCCGCCGCCGCCCCGCCATGGCGCGCCGTTGCGCAGATCTGGCGACTCCACGCCCGGAACTCGCCGCCGCAGACCAGATCCACTCCGCCCTGGCCTCTGGCCTCGTCCCCGCTCCTTGCAAGCTCCGGTGATCGCGGCCGGTGCCGTCGCCAGGCCCATGTCTCGATCGGTAGGTCAGGATGAAGGGACCCAGCGGCCTTCTCGCTGCCTCCCGCGCGTGGGCCTCCACGTCGGCCTCGGCCCACCGTGCCGCGCGGGCCCCGTCCGGCCCAGCCACCCAGCGGCCTGCTTCCACCTCCTCACTGAGCCGAGCCCATCTGGTGAGCCTACCACTATTCCCTGCCCCGCGCGCGTCATAGTATCCTATGCTCAGTTCCAGACTTGGTGATATTTCCACCAAGTCCCCGATTCTGCATTGTTTGTTTATGCCTCCTTCATCATGTTGTATCTCGATGACCGTAGCTTCGTTTCATGCATATGAGATATCAAAATGTTCATTGTGAGATTCTCTTAATTTCATTCCATCATGGCATGCTTGTTTGAGTCCATCTTGATGCCCTAATAATTGATTTAAGAGTGCTATAAAATGTTTACTACTGTTACTCATCAGTTTAGGGTGATTTGTCATTTTTGTCGCTTTTGATGTGTGCTTCATATGGGCATGAGCTGTACATGTGTTTTGGTCTATGACATGCCATCCTTACAGGGCTGCTTGCCATGTATTTTCGTGATCTTTGTGGTGACTAGCACACGCATGCAAAGTAGCCTTCGTGATATTGCTGATTTCAGGGACTTAGGATTTTGCTAAGTCTTGTGACTGCTGTTATTTTTATGTCATGTAAACATGATGCTACATTGAGATCTATCCTTGTTTTGAGTTTCTTCAGTAAGGATGTTTTGTACATGTGGTTATGCTCTATCCATCCATGTCCCCGATTGCATTTATGGAGTGGCCTTGCATGTCTTGATCTTGCTCTATTTTTGCTATAAAATGTTCCTGGCAGATTGTTTACGTGTTAATCAATTTTTCCATGGTTGTTGTTAGTGATCCATGCATGCTATGAACTTGCTCTTGCCATGGTTAGCTTCATCAACATGTCATATTGCTGTAGGTATGCTTGCCTTGTCATGAAATGCCTTGTGCTGAGTGATTTGAACTCGCAAAGTTGCCTTCATAATTCTATTTATGCCATGCTCTGCTTTCTGCTAAGTCTGAGACTGTTAATAAAACTTGCTATGTCTACATGGGTTCCATCATATCTTATGTGCCTTTTTGGCTCATGATCAGTAAGGGACTTTTGTTTTATGAATTTAGTAAATTCATGCCATGCCTTGTATTGCTATGTTATGTTCCTGTAGTATGTTGTTTGCTTGCTATAAACATGGCTTCCTGATGTTATTTTGCCATGGTTGTTGTTAGTGATCCATGTATGCTATGAACTTGCTCGCGCCATGGTTAGCTTCATGAACATGTCATCTTGCTGTAGGTATGCTTGTATTGTCATGCAATGCCTTGTGGTGAGTGATTTGAGCTCGCAAAGTTGCCTTCATAAGTCTGTGATGCTGATATCTTTTGCACTTTTGCCATGCTTGTTTGAACCTGCTATTGTGTGAATTAGCCGTAGCTCAGTGTTCATGTTTTGTCAAGCATCTTATGTACATCACTTCCATATGCCTTTTGATATGTTGGATTGCAGTAGCTTAGTTTCTTGTTGCATTCTAGATGGCATCGTGCTGTTAATCATAGAATTGTGTCATTATTGTTTTTCTTGCCATTTGCATACCGTGCCTCCTTTTCCGGTGATCTCTATATCGATTTCGACCGAAATCATATCATCTTTCCAGAGGCACACTTGGTTTGCCAAGTTGATGCCTTGATCATTCTTTCTCTTCCGAAGCATGCATATGCATTGCATATCATGTCTTGCATATCATGCCATGTTTTGCATCATGTTGATTGTGCATTGCACCGTGATTGATTGTTGGTCCTTTGGTTGTGTTCTTGCTTTGTGTAGAGCCGGGAGATGAGTAGGTGATGAGGAACCTGTTGAGTACGATAACGAGGATCAAGCTTTCGTCAACTCTAAGAACTTTGCAGGCAAGATGACCATACCCTCAAAATCACTTCTATCTTTGCTTGCTAGTTGCTCACTCTTTTTGCTGTGCCGCGTTACCTACCACTTGCTATATCATGCCTCCCATGTTGGCATGTCCAGCCTCTAACCCACCTTGCCTAGAAAACCGTTGTTTGGCTATGTTACCGCTTTTGCTCAGCCCCTCTTATAGCATTGCTAGTTGCAGGTGAAGATGAAGTTTGTTCACATGGATATGTTGGGATATCACAATATCTCTTATTTAATTAATGCATCTATATACTTGGTAAAGGGTGGAAGTCTCGGCCTTATGCCTGGTGTTTTGTTCCACTCTTGTCGCCCTAGTTTCTGTCATACTGGTGTTATGTTCGTTGATTTTGCGTTCCTTACGCAGTTGGGTGTTATGGGAACCCCTTCACAGTTCGCTTTGAATAAAACTCCTCCACCAAGGCCCAACCTTGGTTTTACCATTTGCCTCACCACCACCTACTTTTCCCTTGGTAGTCGCGCACCCGAGGGTCATCTTTATTTTAACCCCCCGGCCCAGTGCTTCTGTAAGTGTTGGTCCGAACTAGAGCCCCTTGCCGCGCCACCTCGGGGAAACTTGAGGGCTGGTTTTAGTTGTATGGATTGCTCATCCGGTGTTGCCCTGAGAACGAGATATTTGCAGCTCCTATCGGGATGTCGGCACATCGGGCGGCTTTGCTGGTCTTGTTTTACCATTGTCGAAATGTCTTGTAACCGGGATTCCGAGACTGATCGGGTCTTCCCGGGAGAAGGAATATCCTTCATTGACCGTGAGAGCTTGTGATGGGCTAAGTTGGGACACCCGTGCAGGGTTTGAACTTTCAAAAGCCATGCCCGCGGTTATGGGCAGATGGGAATTTGTTAATATCCGGTTGTAGAGAACTTGACACTTAACTTAATTAAAATGAATCAACTGCATGTGTAGCCGTGATGGTCTCTTCTCGGCGGAGTTTTGGAAGTGAACACGGTTCTTGTGTTATGCTTGAACGTAAGTAGTTTCAAAATCACTTCTAGTTCATTATCGTGCTTTGCTTCTCTTCTCGCTCTCTTTTGCGTATGTTAGCCACCATATATATTGCTTGATGGAGCTCCACCTCACTACCTTTTTCCTACCCATAAGCTTAAATAGTCTTGATCTTGCGGGTGTGAGATTGTTGAGTCCTCGTGGCTCACAGATACTTCAAAATAGTTGCAGGTGCCGATGATACCAGTGTAGATGACGCAGCTGAGCTCAAGTGGGAGCTTGATGAAGATCGTGTTCGCTGTTTTGTTTCGTTTTCCTGTTGATCAGTAGTGGAGCCCAGTTGGGGCGATCGGGGATCTAGCATTTGGGGTTTTATTCTTTTATTCTGGCTCCGTAGTCGGACCTTGATTGTATACTGGATGATGTATGTTTAACTTGTATTTGTGTGAAGTGGCGATTGTAAGACAACTCTTTATCCCTTTCTTATTCAGTACATGGGATTGTGTGAAGATTACCCCTCTTGCGACAAACCTACCATGCGGCTATGCCTCTAAGTCGTGCCCCGACACGTGGGAGATATAGTCGCATTGTGGGTGTTAAAGCAACGTACTAGAAGGAATCATGTCAAGTATGTCATGTGTGCAAATAGTGTGTATGAATAATTCACATGACATAGTACAAGCATGAAAGGAGGATATGAGCAAAATCGCATCAATAGCATGGGGCACATGATAAACATGGCAAAAGCAAAAAGGATCTCCACCGAGCATGCAAATACACATAGGAGTAGCATAATGGTGAATCATGGGTAGATGCAAGCAAGGGTCACAATTGCATGGCAAAGGCAGCATAGCATGCAAAGTGAACACGGTAAAATGAGCATGAAGCGACAAGCGGTATATAGCCCATAGGCGAACTCTGCGATAGGTAGAACTCGGGATCTTGTCGTTGGGCCAAGTGGTGTCATAGGAGATGTAGGTAGGTCCATGGGGATGACCTTGGGATGCTTTGCATCAAGATCCATCTTGGATTCAAGACCCCTAACGGGAAGACCTCAAGACCTCCTCACGGAGAAGAACAAGTTACCTATCTATCGTCCTTTGTTGGATTCGGATAGTGTATCTCTTTTGTGTTCGAGGATCTAGCATATGTGTGATCATTCTTGTTGGTTTGAGTGATTCTCTTGTGTTCCCCTCCATGTTTTCCCCTAGTGTTCTTCGTGTTCATCGCGAGATCCACTCCTTTCATGAAAGATCGTCCATCTAGGGATCCACCCTACGCCATCTTGGATCAGAGCAAGGTTGATCACAAATTTGGAGCCCCTACCCCTCTTTTTCTAGCCTTGATTTTGTTGTGTTCTTCCCTAATTTCGAAAATGCCCACCAAAATGTGGGGACCCCGACTCATAAGTCGAGATCACCGAATGCACGTGTACAGTGATCCCAGAGATCAATGCTCACTGAACACACAGAAGCTAAATAACAAGAGTCTTACATCCATACATATCGTCTTACACAAATCATGAACATTATGGTCAAGTCTTACATAGATAAAGCCTTAAGGGCTGAACATCAAATGAAACACAAGTAGCGGAAATCTTTGTCGATAAGTAGAACCAATGCCATCTGCCTTAACCCTACAGGCATTCTGACTGGGAAGCGTCCTAGTTCGCATGTTCGTCTCCAAAGAATTCTTCTTCAAACTCCTGTTCTTCCATGCCTGGCCAACTAAATAACCAGTGGCAAGCCAATGAGTACTTTGAATGTACTCGCAAGCAACCCATGTTTTGGCTCAAGATACAACAATGCATGATATAGGTAAATTTTTGCGGAAAGCTAGTTTTGAGTGCAAAGACATGTTCAACAACGTGTAAGACATGCATCAGGAGAATTCAAGTAACCATGAGGACAGGTTACAGATATCAATATAAATAGAGTGGGCACCAACCCAACTCAATCATGTCAAGTCCTTGACTTGACCCAAGTAGTTCTTCCCACTTATCCAACACACACACACTGGTTTGTAAACACATGGACGTAGTTTAAGCAGCACCGCCCAATTGTCCTTGACCGTCGACACAGCTATTCGAATAGTTTTACACTCTGCAGAGGTTGCACACTTTACCCACAAGATCCGGGGAACTTTCGTGTCATCCACGACCCGCGATACCTCAAGTACCCGGGGTAAGCACCCGATCATTATCTTTCCCTAGAAGACACTAACAAGGAGTCCACTCGTTGTTCCGTATCCTCACAATGTACATCATGCGAGACTCACTTGAGATCGTAACATCCGAGAGGGGACACAACGGTGTATCCGGTGCCCTGTAAAAACAGTCATGGCCGCCCTACCTGGCACGACCCCGTCCCGAGAGAGAGCACCAACTCTCCCCCGTCACTAGTAATGCGGGCTCCAAGCTAGTATCGACCTAAGTAATCAATAATGCCCTTTCCCATATAAGGGTAGAGTGGTTGCGGATGTAAGGTTGGGGCAGTCGACAAATCTTAAATCTAATCCGTTTTTGAAAACAACACACACTTGCCTCGGTACACCACTTCATCATCAAGTGGTTACCCATCTCATTGTCTCCCTCGGGCATAAGTGGCACCCGATGGGGTTTTCGAAAAGTCTTTTGAAAATACTGTGTCTCCATCACCATGCATATACCCGTTCCTTTGCGTAGCACTACTTAGCATCCTATCTACTCCCACCGGCATAACCCTCATAAGAAGGTAGGGTCATGCACAATGCAGGTATCAACGAGGAAGTAACGAAGGCAATCCACCAAAGTGGTTACCCTCTCATCATGATCCCGAAGCAACACTAATGAAGTGCTATATGACATGCATAAAAAGGGTTTCATAGACATGGTCAAAGGGTTGCTTGCCTTGGTCTTCAAAGACTTCAAGTTCTTCAAATCCTTCTCCTTCTTCTTCTTCTTCAGCAACTTCGTCTAATACGGGATCTAATCGTCGGAAGAAAAATAACGAGGAAATAAGGCAATAGTAAAACAGAAAAACCAAAGTGCTCAGAAAAATGTCAACTTATTTTTGATAAATACTAGGGGGAACTCTAAGAAGGGGAAAATTATTAGTTATGGATTTGGAGTTGTATAATAGGAGAAATGGATTTTCAGAGGGGAATATAAATGCTCAAATTTGAATTTAAATTTGAACAGTGCAGAAAAGTTTGATGGATAATTATGAAAGTTACACCATTAAGTAGGTGGGATTTTTAGAAAAATATGGGAGTTGGAATTATTGCATTTGGATTAATATTTAATCATGTGGAATTTTTGCAAGTATCCAGAAAAAGAAAAAGGGGAAGGAGCTCTGTGCCTGCTGGGCCAGAACAGCCGCAGCGCAGCAGGCCCAACCAGAGAGGCGGCCCAGCGCACTGGTGCACGCGCGCGCCAGGTTTAAACCTGACGGGTGGGGCCCAGGCGTCAGCGAGAGAGAGGGGGCGATGCAGGGGAGAGGTTGACAGGCGGGGCCCGCCTGTCATCCCTAACGCCGAGTCTAGGCGGCTGGCGAGCTCACCGGCGACGATGCAGGGCACGGCGAGGTCGGGCGAGGGCACGGCTGGGCTCAGCGTCGTGTCGCCGTTCGGGTGGAGGTGGTGGACGTCACCGGAGTTGCCTGGCTTGCCGGCGACGAGGTCTCGCGGCGGAGAGGCTTCGGGTGGTGGTCGTTCCGGTCGACTCCGACTGCAAACGAGACGGGGGAGAGAGGGGAAATGATCAGTGGGAGGAGGCGGTTTCAGATCGAGGCAGAGGAGGAGCGGGGGAGGCCTGTACCTCGCGGACTCCGACGAGCCGAAGCGGTGGAGCTCGAGCTCGATCTCGAGCTCGGGCGGCTCTGGAGAGGAACTGGGGGTGCAGGGGGAGGGTTTGGTGGTGCAGAGAGCGAGTGGTGAGGAGAGAAGGGCTCGGGGAGGCCTTTAAATAGGCGAGCGGCGAGGTCCCATAGACCCGTGCGCCGGCGAGCTCACGCTCGTCGCTGCAGGGCTCGGGAGGAGCTGGCGCCGTGTCTGGGGTGTTCCTGGGCGTGGACTACGGCGAGGGGAGCTAAGGGAGAGAGCGGGGAGAGGTCAGAGACGCGCGCGTGTGAGCCGCTCCATTAGCGCGCTCGGGCGGCCTCTGTTCGCTAGTGCGGAGGCGCGGGGAGGAGGAGAGAGGAGGGGGCCGACCGTGTAGCGTGCTGCGGACGCCGAGGCGCATCGGCAGGCGCGCGTGGGAGGCCCGAGGTGGCCAGAGGTGGTTGGACGGGGGCGGCTACAGTGCGGGAGCGCACTGTAGCGCGCTCCAGAGCGCCCAAATGGCCGGCATGGCCATTCTTTATGCATGGTGAGCGCGTCTTTTGGTGTCTAGCAGGTCTAGGAGCGAGTAAAGAAATGGGGTGGTGCATTGGATGCCATGGATGGCCACTGGAGTGAGGAGGGAGGAAGAACAAGTGTGCAAATGGGCTGTCCAGAGAGAGAAAGTGGGGTTTTACCCATCCAATAATGGAGCTGTGGACTTGCCATTGTTACTGGAGGTGAAAGGGGACTAGGAGGGGCTGTGGTAAAAAGTTGAGGCCATGGAGAAGAGTGGAAGTGGTCAAAATAGGGGTTTTAGTAAAATGGCAGAAGGTGTTTGTTGCTGGTTTGGGCAAGAAGATGAACTCCTATTATCATGAGGCTTGACATGGTCAAATCGCATGAGATAATAAGGGGTTCCACCAAGATTGAGTTCATTTGGGCAAAGTTGCCAATGCAGCTTTTGTAAACCCTAGAAATTAGCAAAAATGGACTTTTCAAGATTTAGTCATGCAAATCTATTCTCCTTGATGCACCACTTAGTTTAGTGTCATCATTTGAGGCTCTAACATGACCACAAAAGTTGAGGTCAAGGGGAGAAAGTTGGTAGTACAAACTTGTTCAAATTTGATTCTGGTCAGAGAGGGTTTTGAGGCACTTTGATCAATATAACATTTTCTCCAACTTGTGCCATTTTGTCTAGATGAATTATTAGACCATTTGAATATGTTCACAAGGTTTGAGAAAATTTGGACATGTTTGGCAATGTAAGGTTGCTCAAACTTCAAAATGGACAGAAATGGTTTTGAGGGGATTTCATGGGGTTATACTATTCTCCATGACATGATACTTGCCAAAATCATCAAACATGTCATATGTGACATGCTAGAATTTTCTTGGAAATTTTGGAGAATATTTCCTTTGTAAATATTTCAAAAGATTGAAATATCCAGGAAGGGTTTTTGAGGGATTTGACCAATATTTTGAACATGACCATGTGTTGAAACTCTTATATATGGGAAATATATGCCCACTGAGTTTCCCTGATTTTTGACAAATATTTTTAAAATAATAAAATAATTTTTCCCTATTAAAGACCATTTCTGGCCTTAAGAAAAAGCTTTTAAATAAAATAGTAAAATAACTTTTAAAATTATATTTTTGTGGTTCCTGGGTATCCTATATCTAATAGGTTTCAAATATACCTTTTGAAAGATTTTTCATACCTCAAATCAAGTACTTGAAGTGCAAATCTCAATTCAAGGGTTTTTGGAAAACTACTTTTAGAAAATACTTTTTGGCCAAATTATTTTTGTAAGAAAATACTATATTGCTCTATACACATGGCATGATCATTGGTTCAAGAGTTTGGAGCAAGGATATGAAGTATAGAAGGTGAAGCTATGTTGACTCTTAAGAGCACTAGAAAAACACAGAGAGAAAACCAATTCAAATAAAAATTCAAATAATGAAAAAGTTTTTGTCAAACCACACTTTATCATGATTTATCATCTAAAGTGTTGTGCCATGAAAATCAGGGTGTGACACAAAAATAGCCCCAATTTTTTTTGTGATTTGTTGGTGTGATGAAGTTCTATTGGATTTGATCCATATATTTGTTTTGCCACGAGTGGATCTACCTTTCCCCCATCATCCCCACCTTTTGCATCCACGAAATCGCCCGGATTTAACCGATTTTTCCTCCACCACCACAAACCCTAGCTGTTCATCCCGTGCCCGAAACCGCCCAGGCACCGAACGTCCGACGACCAGACGACCGCTCCACCACCGGACGTCCGGCGTTTCCTGACGAAATTGAAAACATTCAGTTAGGCCACCACCGCTCCACTTCCACTTCCGCATACACACCCCCAATACCACCATTTCCTTACTCATTTCACACTGCGACACAATTTTGCCACATTTAGTTTTGAGAACTTGAGTTGCGGCTCCCGTTTCCAAATGTGTTTCGGCTACTTAGGGAAGGTTCGACATCAACATCATAGCCGCTCATCTTCGCCACGGATTCGTCTTCGACAACAACCACTCCACCATTTTGACACCATACCATAAGCAAGAACGGGAACCTCTTCTTGGTATCGTGATACACCATTGTTATACAATCTTGACATTGCATTGATATCCATCGTAGCCCATTTGTGCGTATCTTACCCATCGATACTAGCCTTTGAGTATGGCCGGCAACGTCACTTGTGCACATTAGTGGTCATACTTCCCATAGCATACTTACTATATCATCTTGGTGCATATCTTGGTATCATCTTTTGCGTCACAAGGTTGTCATCACATACACAATTGCTATCTTTGTTCATGAAGCATTGTATGAGAAAAGAGCTCAAAAGAGAAAGAGCGAACAAGCTTTTGAGAAAAAGGAAAGATAAGCAAAGAGCTTTTAAGCAAGAACTATAGCATCATACTACAATAAGATTGTCATACTAGGTCATCTTGGATCATATCATTGGAACACCATACATGATGCGGAGCATCCCAAGGCCATCCCCATGGACCCAACTACATCTCCTATGACACGAGCACGTGCAAGAGCTCTTGAAACCGAGGTGACCTCTCTCCTCTCACAATTCCACTTCGATGCACATGATACATGGCTACTACCTCACATGGACACTTTGTGCATAGTCAGGTATCATGGAGAAGCAAAGGATCAAGGACAAGAAGAAGAAGAAGATGGACGAGAAGACGGAGAAGAAGGAGGGCTCCAGGAAAAGTCCCAGCCACCGGACGACCGGCCGGGACCGGACGTCCGGCGCCTGATGGTCCAGCCGAACCACAACGAGCAGATGTCCGGCCTAGACCGGATGACCGGTGCCCCTGCACCCGAGCCAAACGAGCGGACGACCGGTGCTAGCGGACGACTGGCGACCAGACGACCGACAGCCACCGGAAATCCGCTACACCAGCATCCGAGCCAGAACAAGAGGACGACCGACAGCCACCGGACGTCCGGACGCTCCTGAGACACCGGACGACCGGTCCCCAGTGGAGGTCTGGTACCTGGCTGTGTCCAGATTCAGGCCCGAGGCCCATGTACCCCTACTTTCGCCCCCATTTGCGCTTAGACTATAAATAGACCTGCTATTCATCCTAGCTAGGGTTAGCATTGGTTTAGCTCATTTTGAGAGATAGAGCATTGTTCATCCACATCGGATCTACTCCTCGTGAGAGACCGCGGCCTCTTCGGAGAAGATCCCTTTAGATTCAAGACCTCCTTGCGGAGAAGAACATCAAGACCTCCTCACAGAGAAGACTTTTACCCTTGTATTGTCGCTAGTTGATCGTGTACCGTGTGAACTCTTATGTATGTGAGGATCTAGCACATGTGTGACTATCTTGTGTCGGTTTAGTGTTTCTCCCGTGATTTCCTTTGTGTTCCCCTCGTTTTCCCCTTGTGTTCTTCGTGTTCATTGCGGGATACGCTCCTTTCGTGAAAGATCAGCCCCTAGGGTTCCTACTCTACATCATCTTGGTATCTAGAGCCAGGTTGATCACGATTCCGGAGCCTCCCCGTTGTCTTGCTAGCCTAGTTTTGTTGTTTTTGTGAACTTCAAGCCGAGAGCTTCATCATCATGAACCTCAACTGATGAGACCGTAAAGAGGAGTTCCTTCAAATGCTTCACATGCGGAGGCCGAGGCCACAAGTCCTACGAGTGCACCAAAAAGCGGACCATGATCCTCAACGACGACGGCACATACGACTCGATGAGTGAAAGAGAAATGGACACTCTTAAGCAACTCGCCATGCACCGGCAAGTGAACGATGAAGAGGAACAAGTCTTTTACTATGAAGATTCAAGTCCCGCTCTTGTTGTCTCCAAAGTCTTGACTCTCCAACATCACCAAGAAGAAGACCAAAGATGCCACATATTCCATACCAAGGACGGAATCAATGGACGATCCGTCAAGGTCATTATCGATGGAGGGAGTTGTCATAACCTCAAAAGTGAAGAACTTTGTTCCAAGCTCCAATTGCCCAAGATGAAGCATCCACATCCATACAAAGCGCAATGGCTTAGCCACTCTGGCACTATCCATGTCGAGCACCGAGTACAAGTCTCCTTCAAAATTGGCGCCTACGAAGAAACCTTGGACCTTGGAGTGCGACGTCGTTCCAATGACTGTTTGCCACCTTCTCCTTGGACGCCCATGGAAATTTGATAGAGGAGTCATCCACAACGGCCGAACGAACCACTACATCTTCAAGATGAAGGGCAAGGAGTACGTCCCTCGTCCAATGTCGCCAAGCCAAGTGATCGCCGACAAGCAAGCCTCCCATCATGGAGATCATAGTGAGAGAGCGAGCCACCAAAAAGAGAGTGAGCGCCACAAGCCCAAATCGAACACCTCCACGATGAGCGAAAATAAGAACTTAGTCCTACTTGCAACCAAAAGTGAGATAAGAGGAGTGTGTGAGTACCCATCTAGTGTCCTACACTACGTCCTTGTGTGCAGGGACAATGCACCACAAACTAGCACTTCTCACACTCTTCCTCTAGTGTTGTCTTCTCTTTTGAAGGAATTTCACGATCATTTCCCCGACGAGCTACCTCCGGGACTACCTCCACTATGAGGCATTGATCACCGCATCGACCTCATCCCCAGAGCACCGCTTCCGAACAAAGCTCCCTACCGCGTCAACCCTGAAGAAACCAAAGAAATACAAAGGCAAGTAAAGCATCTCATAGACCACGGACATGTGCGTGAAAGTTTGAGCCCTTGTGTCATCTCGGTCATTCTTGTGCCAAAACGAGATGGTAGCTTTCGCATGCGCTCCGATTGTAGACCAATCAATGCCATCACCGTTCGCTATAGGTATCCCATTCCACGCGTTGATGATATGCTTTATGAGCTTAGCGGTGCCACTATCTTTTCCAAAATTGATCTTAAGAGTGGTTACTATGAAATCCGCATACAAGAGGGTGATGAATGGAAAACAGACTTCAAAACCAAGTTTGGCTTGTATGAGTGGTTAGTCATGCCTATGGGTATTTCGGAAGCACCGGGTACTTTTATGTGTCTTATGAATCATGTCTTTCGCCCTTACATTGGTATATTTGTTGTGGTCTACTTTGACGATATCCTTGTTTATAGCAAATATTTTAGAGATCATGTCACCCATGTTCGAACCATTTTGCAAACTCTTCGAAAAGAGCATCTCTATGCTAATATGGAGAAATGCCTTTTTGGCGTTGACAAGCTCGTTTTCCTAGGTTTTGTTGTTTCCTCTAAGGGTGTTCATGTTGATGAGTCCATGATCAATGCTATCAAGACTTGGCCACAACCAACCAACTTGCATCGAGTGCATAGTTTTCTTGGCCTTGCGGTTTCTATCGTCGCTTTTTGAAGGATTTTAGCACCATTGATTCGCCTTTGCATGCTTTGAGCAAGAAGAATGCGCTTTTGTTTGGGGACCATCCCAAGATACTGCATTCAATGAGCTTAAGAATTTGCTTACTCATGCTCCCGTGCTTGCTTTACCCAACTTTAACAAACCCTTTGGGATTCATTGCGATGCTAGTGGTAATGGCATAGGAGGTGATTCGTAGCATCCCAATGCCATCCCCATGGACCCAACTACATCTCCTATGACACCTCTTGGACCCATGACGCGAGCACGTGCAACAGCTCTTGAAACCAAGGTGACATCTCTCCTCTCACAATTCTAGTTTGATGCACATGAGACATGGCTACTACCTCATACGGACACTTTGTGCATTCTCAGGTATCGTGGAGAAGCTAAGGAGCAAGGAGAAGAGGAAGAGGAAGGTGGACGTGACGACGGAGAAGAAGTGATGAAGAGGAAGCTACAGGCTCCGGATGACCGGCCAGGACCGGACGTCCGATGATCTCCAGGCTCCGGACGTCCGACCCAGACCGGACGTCCGACGCCACCGCACCCGAGCCAAATCTATGGATTTTCGGAACCCAGTAGATGACCGTCGCCCAGACGTCCAACCCCGACCGGACGTCTGACTGAAGACCACCCGAGCCGAATCTACGGACGTCCGATAGGCACCACACGTCCGGACCCCCGCGAGATTCCTGACGACCGGTGACTCCCGGACGTCCGATGCTTGTGTGCTATTTTCGAGTTGGGCCGCAGCCCATGTACCCTTTCGCCCCCTCTTTTGCACTAAGAGTATAAATAGACCTCCTATTCCTTCTAGCTAGGCTTAGCAAAGGATTAGTTCATATTTCGTGTGCGATCTTTGCTCATCCACTTGGTTACCTTCTCCTCGGAGATTCGAGCCTCCTACGGAGAAGATCCCCCAAGCGGATTCAAGACCCCTCCTTAGGGAAGAACATCAAGACCTCCTCACGGAGAACACCGTTACCCATGTATCGTCCTTGGTTGATCATGTACCGTGTGAACCCTAAGTATTCGAGGATCTAGCACATGTGTAACTTGTTCTTGTTGGTTTAGTGTTTCTCTTGTGTTTCCCCCGTGATTTCCCCTCGATTCCCACCTCGTGTTCTTTGTGTTCATCGCAGGATCCGGTCCTATCGTGAAAGATCGGGCCCTAGGGTTCCTACCCTATATCATCTTGGTATCATGAGCCACGTTGATCACGATTTTGGAGCCTCCCCGTTGTGTTGCTAGCCTTGTTTTGTTGTTTTTCGTCCTAATTCGAAAATTCCCCACAAAAATAGCCCCAAATTTTTTTGGTGATTTGTTAGTGTGTTGAGATTTTGTTGGTTTGGATCCGTGGACTTGCTTTGTTTTGACTGGATCTAGCTTTTCCCCCCTTTCCCCACACTTTCCATCCACAAAATCCTCTGGATTTCACCATTATCTCCTTCTCCACCTCGAACCCCAGCTGTTCACCTCGTGCCCGATTTTCACCCAGGCACCGGACCTCCGACCCAGCCGGGACGTCCGACGACCGAACGACCGTCCTAGCCCGGACGTCCGACCGACCCTGGCGAAACTGAATTTTTTCAGTATAGTCACCACCACCGCCCCACATTTCCGCATATGCACTCCCACCACCAATACACCATCACCACTTCCACATACCAGCACCATTTCGACCGTTTCGCACTGCGACACATGTTGCCACTTCGAGCTTTGAGAATTTGAGTTGCGGTTTCGTATCCTTTTGTGTTTCGGCTATCTAGGTATGGTTCGACATCGACATCACCGCCACTCATCTTCACCACGGACGCGTCATCAATAACGACCACCTCAACTACATCTTGATACTCGTGATTGGATCATCGTCCTCTAGTCTTGCTTACAGACGTGGAACCAAAGAACGGTAACCTCATCTTGGTATTGGACATATCTCTCTTGCCATTACATTGATAGCCATCATAGCCTTACTCCTTTGAGTTTCTTACCCATCGAGACAAGCCATTGAGTATTGCCGGCAACGAGACTTGTGCGCATTAGTGATCATACTTCCCATAGCATACATACATCATTGTTGCATATATTGGTATCATCTCTTGTGTCACAAAGTTGTCATCGCATACACAATTGCTATCTTTGTTCATCAAGCATCGCATAAGAAAAGAGCTCCAACATCAAAGAGCCAAAGAAGCTTTTAAGCAATGAGGAAAGATAAGCAAAGAACTTTTAAGCAAGAACCACAGCATCATACAACATTAAGATTGTCATACTAGATCATCTTGGATCATATCATAGAAACACCTTGTATAGAACATACTTGGAATAGAAGTCCGTCGCATTTTTGCTAAGTAGGTTGTGCACAAGTTCTTGAATCCGCCTATTGTGCAATCGTGCTAGCATCTCTCTAGTGTTGTGCAACAAGAGCATTTTTGTGGATTCCACATTTTGGCTCATCCTTGGTTGCCCAACCCCACTTATCTTTTTGCATGTGTGTTTCCGTGTACCTTATATGCTTGGTCTACTTATTACATTGCATCTTGCGAATCTTTTCCAACATTATTGAATCTCACTTACAATTGCATCAAATTTTGTGCCCACCATCCTAACCAAGCTCCACCATAAGCTTTTACTTGTGTAGGTGTGAGAAACTGACAAGAGCTTGTACCAATTGTGCTATTTCCTTGTCCTACGTTGGAGTGATCATCGATCCACTTTCAACTTCGGTCAAGGTACATTTGGTATTCGTTCTTCTCTTTCTACCACTCACATTATGTATCTTGGAATGATGGATAGGCCAAGTACTTCTACCAACCCACTCTTCATTGTGCACGACGACGACATGAACTCCTACGTCACGAAGAGTTACCTCTTTGGTGCACAATGTGCTTTGCATCAAGAGCAACAAGCTATGAGTGAACGCATAGACAACCTCGCCGTTGACTTGCGACTTTCCAAGCAACGTACAAGGGACTACTTCGACCACAAGCTCGACGATCACAAGCAAGAGAATGACGCAAGGATGGGCTAAATTCGCGCTTTGTTGCTCAACTGCTCTTCTTCCACTTCGTCTTCATCAAGAAGGACTCCCTCAAGTTGACACTCCGATTTCAACCTCTCCGGTTCAAGTACACCGACATCGAACACTCTATGTCGTGCCACGCGCAACGACCGTCAAGCAAGCCTCAATCCCCTACGCGACACCGACTCTCAAGAGCGCTGACAATGTCAAACTCAAGAGGCCTTTGCGCTAGCACGAGAACGGCCACGACAACGCCAACATGAAGAGGAAGAGCGAGCGCGTCTACACCAAGTTGCACAAGATGCCGAGGCACAACACCAAGAAGAACAACTCCATGAAGCTCAATCACTTGCGGCGCAACAAGCCCTCCAAGATTCAAGTCGAACCATTGCCAACCGAGGCCGACAAGCTCGATAACAAGAAGAAGCATTTCGCGAAGAAATTCAAGAACGGAGATTTCAAGCTCGTGTGCGTCGTCAAGTTCCTCAAGCTCCTCCTCGAGCTCGACAAGCTCCTCCACAAGCTCGCCAAGAACATCAAGTTCATGAAGAGCATGACGACAATGGAAATCATCCACGACAAGAGCAACATGAGGTTGACAACCCTCCTCTCCAAGAGTGACATGAGCTTGACAATCATCTACAACACGGGCATCATCATCCCCGACCCCAACACAATGAATAGCAACGCTATGGCAAGCTAAAGTTCACCATGCCCAAGTTCAACGGAAGCAACGATACCGAAGGGTACCTTTCATGGGCATTGAAGGTCGACAAAATATTCCTTTTGCACAACTACGACGAAGAGAAGAAGATCGCAATGGCATCCCTTGAGTTCCAAGACTATGTCCTCATTTGGTGGGAACAAGTTATCGAGCGCCAAGAGGCAAGAGGTGAACCACCCATCACTACTTGGGCACAAATGAAGGATGTCATGAGAGCACGCTTTGTGTATACCTACTACAACCGCGGCCTCATCAAGAAACTCCAACTACTCAAACAAGGAACCAAGAGCGTTGAAGAGTACTACAAGGAGATGGAGATTGCCATGATAAGAGCCAATGTCACGGAAGATGATGAGCAAACAATGGCACATTTCTTGAATGGACTCAACCATCCTATCAAGAAGACCTCCGACTTCCAACCATACTCGAACCTGATCGAGCTAGTGCATCAAGCTACCAAGCGGAACGCCAAGTGCAAGATGATTTCAAGTATGCCAAGTTCGACATACGGTTTCTCCAACAACCAAGTTTCAACGACTCCAACACCGACTACCAAGCCTTCTACTAGCAACATCGACACGTCGAGTTCCAAGAAAGCTTCGTCAACTCCATGTCGTCCTCCTACTACTAGCAACTTCAAGTCGACAGCTTCATCATCATCCACTCCAACCGATGAGACCGTCAAAGACAAGTTCCTTCAAATGCTTCACATGCGGCGGCCGAGGCCACAAGTCCTATGAGTGCACCAACAAGCGGACCATGATCCTCAATGAGGATGGCACTTACGACTCAATGAGTGAAGAAGAAATGGACACCATAGAGCAAGTCGCCATGCACCGAAAAGTGAACGATGAAGAGGAACAAGTCTTTTGCGATGAAGATTCAAGTCCCGCTCTTGTTGTCTCCAAGATCTTGACTCTCCAACATCATCAAGAAGAAAACCAAAGATGCCACATATTCCACACCAAGGCCGGCACCAATGGATGATCCGTCAAGCTCATCATCGATGGAGGGAGTTATCATTACCTCTCAAGTGAAGAACTTTGCTCCAAGCTGATGCGGAGCATCCCAAGGTCATCCCCATGGACCTACCTACATCTCCCACGACACCACTTGGAGCAATGACAAGATCCCGTGCGAGAGCCATTAAGAATGAGGTTAACTCTCTCCTTGTTGAACTTCCCTTTTACCCACTTGAGACATGGATACTACCTCAAACGGAGATGCTTTGTGTGCTTAGGTACCATGTAAGCAACCAAGGAGAAGTCACGATGCAAGAAGGACATCAAGAGCATGAAGAACATCATCCCAGCTCAGAAGTCCCGGAACAACTGCCCATGCACCGCCCAACTACCGCCTGGGCGGTACAACCGCTCGACCACCGGTCAACTACCGGTCAAGCTTCTGACATCAAGCAGTGCGAGCCCGGTACAACACTGGTTTATCCCTGCAACAGCCACCTGACCGGTACAACTGCCCCAGGCACCGGTACAATTGCTGAGCACATCCGGTAGCGCCTCTAGGAACCAGTACCTGAGCTCCCAGCGGTACAACTGCACCCATGACCGGTACAACCGCCCTGCCTACGCGCAGTGACAGGGGTTTCACCCCATGTATCCCCCAACTTACCCCTTGGACTATATATACTTGTCCCTTAGCTCCGTACTAGGGTTAGCATTGGTTTAGCTCATTTTAGAGACAGAGCATTGCTCATCCACATCGGATCTACTCCACGAGAGAGACCGGGGCCTCTACGGAGAAGATCCCTTTGGATTCAAGACCTCTTTTTGGAGAAGAACTTCAACACCTCCTCACGGAGAAGACCGGTTACCGTGTAGCGTCCTTAGTTGTCCGTGGACCGTCTATCGTTCTATGTATCCGAGGATCTAGCACATGTGTGACTATCTTGTTGGTTTGAGCGTTCCTCTTTGTGCCCCTTTGTGATTTCCCCCTCGTGTTTTCTCCTCGTGTTCTTCACGGGATAAGCTCCTATCATGAAAGATCGGCCCCTAGGGTTCCTACCCTACATCATCTTGGTATCATGAGCCAGGTTGATCACGATTTCGGAGCCTACCCGTTGTGTTTCTAGCCTTATTTTGTTCTTTTCCGTCCTAATTTGAAAATTCCCTACCAAAAATAGCCCCAATTTTTTTTTGTGATTTGTTGGTGTGTTGATGTTTTGTTGGATTTGATCCGCGGATTTGCTTGGTTTCAAGTGGATCTAGCATATCCCCAATTCTCTCCACCTTCCATCCTTGAAATCGCTCTAAATTCAACGACGAAATCATCCTTTTTCCGCCCCAAAACCCACCCCGATCCAGATCTTGCGATCTTCCCGACCCCAGCAGTACTACTGTCCCCGCGAGCGGAACTACCGCTAAAGTACCAAGCGGTACTACCGCCCCACCCAGTTTCAGTCGAAACCGATTGGCATCTTTGCCTCCACCACTTTTACAACATCACCACTTCCGCATACCACCACCTTTGTGCCCGTTTCACACTCCGATATGTGTTGCCACTTCGAGGTTTGAGAATTTGAGTTGCGGTACCGTATCCTTTTGTGTTTCGGCTATTTAGGTACGGTTCGACATCGACATCACCGCCGCTCCGCTTCGCCACGGACGCATCAACAGCAACGACAACCTCGACTACAACTTGGTATTTGTGCCACCATTTTGACACCATACCGAAGCAAGAACGGTAAATTCATCTTGGTATCGTGATACATCATTCTTGCCATTACTTCGATAGCCATCCGAGCCTTACTCCTTTGCGTTGCTTACCCATCGAGACTAGCCATTGAGTATTGCCGGCAACGAGACTTGTGCACATTAGTGATCATACTTCCCATAGCATACAAAAATCATTGTTGCATATATTGGTATCATCTCTTGTGTCACAAAGTTGTCATCGCATACTCACTTGCTATCTTGGTTCGTCAAGTATTGCATGAGAAAAGAGCTCAAACATCAAAGAGCTAAACAAGCTTTTAAGAAAAGAGAAAAGATAAGCAAAGAGCTTTTAAGCAAGAACCATAGTATCATACAACATTAAGATTGTCATACTCGATCATCTTGGATCATATCATAGTAACACCTTGCATAGAGCATACTTCGGATAGAGTCGTTGCATTTTTGCTAAGTAGGTTGTGCACAAGTTCTTGTATCGGCCTATTGTGCAATCGTGCTAGCGTCTCTCTAGTGTTGTGCAACAAGAGCATTTTTGTGGATTCCACATTTTGGCTCATCCTTGGTTGCCCAACCCCACTTATCTTTTGCGTGTGTGTTTCCGTGTACCTTATATGCTTGGTCTACTTGTTACATTGCATCTTGTGAATCTTTTCCAACATTATTGAAGCTCACTTACAATTGCATCAAATTTGTGCCACCATCCTAACCAAGCTCCACCATAAGCTTTTACTTGTGTAGGTGTGACAAACCGACAAGAGCTAGTACCAATAGTGCTATTTCCTTGTCCTACATCAGAGTGATCATTGATCCACTTTCAACTTTGGTCAAGGTACATTTGGTATTCGTTCTTCTCTTTATACCACTCACATTTGTCTTGGAATGATGGATAGGCCAAGTACTTCTACCAACCCACTCTTCATCGAGCAAGAGAATGACATGAACTCTTTCGTCACCAAGAGTCACCTCTTTGGTGCACAACGTGCTTTGCATCAAGAGCAACAAGCCATGAGAGACCGCATCGACAACCTCGCCACCAACTTGTGACTCTCCGAGCAACGTACAAGGGACTACTTCGACCACAAGCTCGACAATCACAACCAAGAGAATGACGCAAGGATGGACGAGATTCGCTGCTCAACCGCTCTTCTTCCACTTCAACAAGGAGCCTTCAAGTCGCCACTCCGACTTCACCCTCTCCGGCTCAAGTACACCGACATCGAATACTCTTTGCCGTGCCGCGCGCAACGAGAATCAAGCAAGCCTCAATCCTCTATGCGATACCGACTTGCAAGAGCATCGACAATGTCAAAACCAAGAGGCCTTTGCGCTAGCACGAGAACGGCAACGACAACGCCAACATGAACAGGAAGAGCGAGCGCGTCTACACGAAGCTGCTCAAGATGCCGAGGCACAACGTCAAGAACAACACCTCCGTGACGGTCAAGCACTTTCGGCGTAACAAGGCCTACGAGATTCAAGTCGAGTCGTAGCCGACCCAGGCCGACAAGCCCGTAAACAAGAAGAAGCACTTCGCGAAGAAATTCAAGAACGAAGATTTCAAGCTTGCATGCATCGTCAAGTTCCTCCTGGAGCTCGAAAAGCTCATCCACAAGCTCGCCAAGAACAACAAGTAAATCCAGAGCATGAAGACAATGGAGATCCTCCACGACAAGAGCAACATGAGGATGACAACCCTCCGCGCCAATAGCACCATGAGTTGAACAATCATCAACAATATGGGCGTCATCATCCCCGACCCCAACACAATGAAGAGCAATGCTACGGCAAACTCAAGTTCACCATTCCCAAGTTCAACGAAAGCAACAATCCCAAAGAATACCTTTCATGGTCATTGAAAGTTGACAAGATCTTCCGTTTGCACAACTATGAAGAAGAGAAGAAGATCGCGATGGCATCCCTTGAGTTCCAAGACTATGTCCTCATTTGGTGGGAACAAGTTATCGAGCGCCGAGAGGCAAGAGGTGAACCACCAAACACTACTTGGGTGCAAATGAAGGATGTCATGAAAGCATGCTTCGTACCTACCTACTTCAACCGCGACCTCTTCAAGAAACTCCAACTACTCAAGCAAGGAACAAAGAGCGTTGAAGAGTACGACAAGGAGATGGAGATTGCAATGATACAAGCCAATGTCACGAAAGATGATGAACAAACTATGGAACGTTTCTTGAATGGACTCAATCATCTCATCAAGAAGATCGCCGACTTCCAACCATACTCAAATCTCATCGAGCTAGTGCACCAAGCTACCAAGGCGGAATGCCAAGTGCAAGATGATTTCAAGTATGCCAAGTTCTCATCCAAGTCATACGGCTTCTCCAACAACCAAGCTTCAACGACTCCAACACCGACTACCAAGCCTTCTACTAGCACCATCGACAAGTCCAGTTCCAAGAAAGCATCGTCAACTCCAAGTCATCCTTCTACTATGAGCAACTTCAAGCCGAGAGCTTCATCATCATCAACTCCAGCCGATGAGACCGTCAAGACGAGTTCCTTCAAGTGTTTCACTTGCGGAGGCCGAGGCCACAAGTTCTACGAGTGCACCAACAAGCGGACCATGATCCTCAACAACGAAGACACTTACGACTCAATGAGTGAAGAAGAAATGGACGCCATCGAGCAAGTCGCAATGCACCGGCAAGTGAACGATGAAGAGGAACAATTCTTTTGCGATGAAGATTCAAGTCCCGCACTTGTTCTCTCCAAAGTCTTGACTCTCCAACATCACCGAGAAGAAGACCAAAGATGCCACATATTCCACACCAAGGCCAGCATCAATGTACGATACGTCAAGGTCATCATCGATGCAGGGAGTTGTCATAATCTCGCAAGTGAAGAACTTTGCTCCAAGCTCCAATTGCCCAAGATGAAGCATCCATGTCCATACAAAGTGCAATGGCTTTGTGACTCCGGCACCATACAAGTCGAGCACCGAGTACAAATCTCCTTCAAAATTGGCGCATACGAAGACACCTTGGAGTGCGACGTCGTTCCAATGACCGTTTGTCATCTTCTCCTTGGACGGCCATGGCAATTCGATAGAGGAGTCGTCAAAAAGGACCGAACGAACCACTACATCTTCAAGATAAAGGGCAAGGAGTACATCCTCCATCCAATGTCGCCAAGTCAAGTGATCGCCGATAAGCAAACCACCCATCGTGGAGATCACAGTGAGAGAGGGAGCCACCAAAATGAGAGTGAGCGCCACAAGCCCAAATCAAACACCTCCACGTTGAGCGAAAAGAAGAACCTAGTCCAGTTTGCCACCAAAAGTGAGATAAGAGGAGTGTGTGAGAACCCATCTAGTGTCCTACACTACGTCCTCGTGTGCAAGGACAATGCACCACAAACTAACACTTCTCACACTCTTCCTCTAGTGTTGTCTTCTCTTTTGCAGGAATTTCAAGATGTTTTCCCCGATGAGCTACCTCCAGGACTACCTCCGCTACGAGGCATTGAGCACCGCATCGACCTCATCCCCGGAGCACCGCTTCTGAACAAAGCTCCCTACCACGTCAATCCCGAAGAAACCAAAAAAAATACAAAGGCAAGTAAAGCATTTAATAGACCATGGACATGTGTGTGAAAGTTTGAGCCCTTGTGCCGTCCCGGTCATTCTAGTGCCAAAACGTGACGGTAGCTTTCGCATGTGCTCCGATTGTAGACCTATCAACGCTATCACCGTTCACTCTAGGTATCCCATTCCACGCCTCGATGATACGCTTGATGAGCTTAGTGGTGCCACTATCTTTTCTAAAATTGATTCTAACAGTGGTTACTATCAAATCTTCATACAAGAGGGTGATGAATGGAAAACCGCTTTCAAAACCAAGTTTGGCTTGTATGAGTGGCTAGTCATGCCTATGGGTCTCTCGGAGGCACCGGGCACTTTTATGCGCCTTATGAATCATGTCTTTCGCCCTTACATTGGTATATTTGTTGTGGTCTAGTTTGATGATATCCTTGTTTATAGCAAATCTCTTAGAGATCATGTCACCCATGTTCGAACCGTATTGCAAACTCTTCGAAAATAGGATCTCTATGCTAATATGGAGAAATGCCTTTTTGGCGTTGACAAGCTCGTTTTCCTGGGTTTTTTTCCCCCAAGGGTGTTCATGTTGATGAGTCCAAGATCAATGCTATTAAGACTTAGCCGCAACCAACCAACTTGCATTAAGTGCATAGTTTTCTTGGCCTTGCGGGTTTCTATCGTCACTTTGTGAAGGATTTTAGCACCATTGCTTCGCCTTTTCATGCTTTGAGCAAGAAGAATGCGCCTTTTGTTTGGGGACCATCCCAAGATACCACATGCAATGAGCTTAAGAATTTGCTTACTCATGCTCCCATGCTTGCTTTACCCAACTTCGACAAGCCTTTTAAGATTCATTACGATGCTAGTGGTAATGGCATAGGGGGTGTGTTAACGCAAGAGAAGCGCCCCATAGCTTACTTTAGAGAGAAACTTTCCGGAGCGCAACTCAAGTGCTATATGCTTTAGTCCGCGTTTTGCATGAATGGGAACATTACCTTCGTTCCCATGAGTTTATCATTCATACCGATCATGAGACTCTTAAGGGCCAAACCAAGTTGAACAAGCATCATGCTAAGTGGAGTGAATTTATTGAGTCTTTTCCTTATGTCATCAAGTACATCAAGGGTAAAGAAAACATCGTAGCGGATGCTCTTTCCCGCATATGCATGCTTGTTACACAACTTGAGTTAGATGTCATTGGCTTCGAGCATATCAAAGACTTGTATGAGCATGACGCAACTTTTGCTACTCCTTATGCCAAGTGTTTGTCGAGCACCTCTTGAGAACGCTACTACATCAAAGATGGATATCTTATGAGAGCTAACAAACTTTGCATCCCCGAGTCTTCTCTTCGTTTGTTGCTTTTGCAGGTATCTCATGGAGGAGGCTTAATGGGACATTTTGGACGCGACAAGACGTTCTCCACGCTCTCCAAAAACTACTTTTGGCCCAAGATGTTTCGGGATGTCAATCGTTTCACCAACCGATGCTCTACATGTCGCAAAGCTAAGTCCAAAGCTCAATCTCATGGCCTCTATATGCCTCTACCAATTCCATACCAACCATGGGAAGACATTAGCATGGACTTTGTACTTGGTTTGCCTAGGACTCGAAATGGGAAAGATTCAATATTTGTCGTTGTGGACCGTTTCTCAAAAATGGCACATTTTATTCCTTGCAACAAGATAGACGATGCTTCACATGTTGCTAATCTCTTTTGTAGGGAAATATTTCGTCTACATGGTGTGCCAAAGACTATCGTCTCAAACCGCGACGTCAAGTTCCTTAGCTACTTTTGGAAGACCCTATGCGCCAAGCTCGGAATCAAGCTACTCTTCTCCACGGCTTACCATCCTCAAACCGACGGCCAAACGGAGGTGACAAACCGCACACTCTCCGCTCTACTTCAAGTACTCATCAAGAAGAACATCAAGGAGTGGGAGGAGCTCCTACCTATCGCCGAGTTCGCCTACAACCGGGCAAGACACTCAACAACCGGCAAGTCACCCTTCGAGGTCGTCTACGTATTCAACCCATTGTCACCATTGGACATTCTTCCTCCACCACTCCAAGAGCGAATCAATTTGGACGCAAGTGCGCGAGCAACACATCTCAAGAAGGTGCATGTCGGCGTTCTGGGAACGGGGGTCCCCAGACTTGCCTGCCTGCGGCCTGCGGCGTAGCTCAACAGGGGGCCCAGCATGGCCCATCTTCACCAACACAAACCCAAGACCCTCGCAAGGGGCCAAGCCTCGCGGGGCGGACGACGCGGAGCTTCCTCAGGCACGGCCTCGTCAGGCTGGCTCACGAGGAGGAGGAGAGATCAAGGCGGGGTACCTCACGAGGTGCCCATGACGCAAGCCATGACGACCGAGGGCGCCAGGCGGGTGCCAGCCCGCGAAGTGTCCTCCTTTCCTCTTTGGTGCAAGGGGGGCAAGTGCAGCCGTGGAGTACCGAGGCATCAGGCAAACGTTGCCATTTCGGTGCAACGAGACCATGACCAGGAGGACTACGAGACGGAGGTCACCGTGGAGCCCAAGACGGCGTCATCACCAAAGCTTTGCGCAGGCGAAGACTACTTTTGTCAGGATAGCTAGTACTAGCTGTCCCCCTTCAAATTAGCCCGCCATTGTTGGCTCCCTTCCCGCTCGATATTTGGGAAGAGGACCAGGGCCCCTATAAATAGGACCGGCCACCCGCTAGACAGGAGAGAGAGGACCGAGGGCGAAAAGAGAGAGAGAGAGAGAGAGAGAGAGAGAGAGAGAGAGAGAGAGAAGGGCGACTGAGCTCCTCCCAGCAGTTCATCGCCCCAGCCAAGAACAGACCCTCGCGAGGCTGTTCTTCCTTGTATTGTTCATCATCATCAGCCCAAGAGGCAATCCACCACACCACACACTGGAGTAGGGTATTACACCAGAACGGTGGCCCGAACCAGTATAAACCCTGTGTCTCTTGTGTTGTTCTTTCCTTAGTTTAGATCCTAGCAAGGTGGAGGGGTGCAGGTAGGTAGGATACGAAAGCTCCGCATGCACCCCAGTTTTCGAACCTCAAGGGTCTGCCGGAACCAAAAACCGACATTTGGCGCGCCAGGTAGGGGGGCGCCGGGATTCGTCTTCCACCACCCCGTTCTCCTCCGACCATCACGCCCATGTCTGACGCTCGTCGGGCCCGCACCGAGCGCCGGGCCGCGCTCGCTTCCCACGTCGCCCAGACGGCCCCTATCGGCGGGCGCCCTCGCCGTTCCCCGTCACCTGCCGTCAACGCCACCACCGGCCCGGCGGGGGACGAGTGGCAAGCATCGTCTCAGCATCCGTCCGTGCGGTAAGACGGCCGCACCGCAACTCCCTCGCTCACCCCAGCTGGTTCTTCGTCCCGCGCGCTCCGCACGCCCATGGAGGCTCGAGCTGCACTCATCACGGCGAACGAGCTCCTGCGCTACCGCCTCGTCGACGACGTCTACGAAGAATGGCTCGACCGCGTCGCCGAGCTCGTCCGCGCCGCAGGGGCTCTCCTGCGCCGTCCGTTCTGCTGCACCGCACCCCGCCCCGCGCAGGCAATGAAGCTCCGGCGGCCCCCCGACCGCCTCCTCCTCAGGAAGGCGCCATGGATCCAAGGCACGTGGCCCCTGGGCGGAACCCGCTCCGGCAGGCGCCAGTGCAGCAAGAGCAGAGCTGTCAAGAAGTCCCTCGCCCACAAGAAGCTGCCTGGGCGCTCCCTGCTCCAGCACGTCGCGACCATGCTCCTGCTCCCGCGCATCAAGACCCCGCGCTGCACCCAGCTGCAGCGCGTGGGGACATGCAAGACCAAGCTCCCCGTCATCCAAGGCCTCCCGTGGCCACAGCAGGCTGCCGCGCCTTCACCCGCGAGCTACGCAGCGTCACGTGGCCCGGCAAGTTCAAGCCAGACTTGCCTCCTCGCTATGACGGCACGACTGACCCTGCGGAGTTCCTCCAGCTCTACGAGCTGGGCATCGAAGCTGCCAACGGAGACGAGAAGGTCATGGCGAACTGGTTCCCCATGGCACTCAAGGACGGGGCCCGCACCTGGCTCCTGAAGCTGGCTCCAGGCACAATCTCCTCCTAGGACGAGATGCGCACCCGCTTCATCGCCAACTTCCAAGGCACTCGCGACCGGCCACCCGCCGTAAGCGACATGCGCCGCATCAAACAACAGCCCGGGGAGACCCTGCAGAAGTACATCCAGCGCTTCAACAACGCGCGCCTCAAGATTCCCAAGGTGACCGAGGAGGCCATCATATCGGCCTTCTCTGACGGCGTGCGCGACGTCAAGATGAAGGAGGAGCTGGCGATGCATGAAGACCTGTGCACCTCCTTGGAGCTGTTCAACCTGGCAACCAAGTGCGCCAGTGTAACGCCCTCGATGCGGCTATAGCTCCCACGTGTCGAGGCACGACTTAGAGACATAACCGCATTGAAAGCAATGTCGCAAGTCCGGCAATCATTACAACATCCCATGTAATACATAGTAACACGGGGAAGATAACATAGTTGGCTTACACTCGCCACGTCACATCAGAGTACATAAATAACATTCATCATACAAATCACTCATGGCCCGACTACGGCGCCAAAATAGAAAAGACCCCCAACATGCGACAAGGCCCTGAATCGATAACCCCAACTAGGCACCACTACTGATCGTCGGGAAAGGAAACATAATAACGCTGAGAGTCCTCGTCGAACTCCCACTTGAGCTCGTACTCGTCACCTGGAGCGGAATCACCTGGACCTGCATCTGGAGTTGTAGTATCTGTGAGCCACGGGGACTCAGCAATCTCACACCCACGCGATCAAGACTATTTAAGCTTATAGGAAGGATAAGGCAAGTATGTGGAGCTGCAGCAAGCGACTAGCATATGTGGTGGCTAACTTATACGCAAAAGAGAGCGAGAAGAGGAGGCAAGGCGCGAGCGAGAATCTAGAGGAACAACCTGCGCAAGCATTACTCCAACACCGTGTCCACTTCCCGGACTCCGCCGAGAAGAGGCCATCACGGCAACACACGCAGTTGATTCATTTTAATTAATTAAGGTTCAAGTTATCTACAACCGGACATTAACAAATTCCCATCTGCCCATAACCGCGGGCACGGCTTTCGAAAGTTCAATCCCTGCAGGGGAGTCCCAACTTAGCCCATGACAAGCTCTCACGGTCAACGAAGGAATAGACCTCCACCCGAGACACACCGATCAGACTCGGTAACCCGGTACAACAAGACAATTCGACAGGTTAAAACAAGACCAGCAACACCGCCCGAATGTGCCGACAAATATCGATAGGAGCTGCACATATCTCTTTCTCAGGGCACACTCAGATTGTCCAAACTTCCGGTAGGCCAGCCCAGAGTTGCCCCTGGTAGCCACCGGCGGCTGACGGTTTGGACCAACACTCAGAGGAGCACTGGCTCGGGGGGGTTAAAATAAGATGACCCTTGAGTCTGCAGAACCCAAGGGAAGAAAAGGCTAGGTGGCAAATGGTAAAACCAAGGTTGGGCATTGCTGGAGAAGCTTTAATCAAGGCGAACTATCAAGGGGTTCCCATTATAACCCAACCGCGTAAGGAACGCAAAATCCGGGAACATAACACCGATATGACGGAAACTAGGGCGGCAAGAGTGGAACAAAACACTAGGCGAGGGGCCGAGCCTTCCACCCTTTACCAAGTATATAGATGCATTAAGATAACATAGCAATATAGTGATATCCCAACAAGTAAATAAATGTTCCAACAAGGAACGGCTCCAAACTTCACCTGCAACTAGCAATGCTATAAGAGGGGCTGAGCAAAGCGGTAACATAGCCAATCAACGGTTTGCTAGGACAAGGTGGGTTAGAGGCTCAACATGGCAATTGGGAGGCTGACAAGCAAAAGGTAGGCATCGTAGCATTGGCATAACAAGAGCGAGCAAACTAGCATAGCAAAGATAGTAGTGATTTCGAGGGTATGATCATCTTGCCTGCACAGTTGTCAGAGTTTACTGGATCCTCACAAGCAAACTCAACGGGCTCCTCGGTAGCGAACTCGTCTCCCGGCTCTACCCAACAGGACAAACAAGCAACAAGGACACAATCAACCACGTGCAAGACCAAGCAATATGATGAAATAATGATATGCTATGCGGGATGCGATGCGGGATGCAAAATGCAAGATATGACAGGAAATGCATGAACCTGGCCTCAACTTGGAAAACCAAGTGTGCCACTGGATAGAGGGGATGAAATCGCTTGAAAACGATATAAAGATCATAGGAATAGGAGCTACGGTTTGGAAATGGCAAGCGTTTTAAGATATGACACCGGTCTGCGATTTACAGCAAGTAGGCATCTAAATGCAATGAAATGAACATGCTACAGCCACCAAAAATGAAAACAAAATACATGGCAGTGATGTACACAAGATGGTTAACAAAACACTAAAACTGAGCCATAGGCAAATTCATCCATTAAGAGGTTCAAACAAGCGTGGCTAAAATGAATATGCACAACAGATTCCAGACTTAGTGAAATTAACACTAGCCTGAAATTTCAGATCACGAAGCCCTCTTCGGAGCAGCAAAACAATATGATACATGACCTGAACATGACAAGTAAGAACATGGCATGGAGCTACTCAACAAGCTTAACAAAACACCCAAAGTGACCTGGGGCCAAAAGGGTTCACAAAATACTCTACCGAGCTCACGAACATAGCTCGAACCCGATCAGTTTTCAGACTTAGTGAAAACTGAGACATGCTGAAATTATAACTCACGAAGGCATATAAACGAGCTCGATGCACTCACTACGGTGCAAGTCATGGCAAGGCAAGCATATATCCAGAAAGAAGACACAATATTCTAGCTAAAGATGTCAAGAACAAAGGCATAGCATGCATGGAACACTAACGGTAGCATCGGCAAAATCGCAAACAAGTTGACGATCTGCCCAGATTAACAACGAAGCAAAAGTTGAGCTCGATTGAGTCAACCTAGAGAACTCCACATATGCAAACAAAGACATGGATGGATAGAGCATAACATAAATATCAAAACTCCCTTACTGATAATCCTCAAAAGAGGCACGGATCACTAGGAAACAAGCTGGACATATAGCATCATGAACTAAAATATCCCAGACTTGGTGAAAATCACCAAGTCCCTGAAATCAGCAATTTCAGGTACCTCTCTTCGCAAGCTTGCACAAGACAACACACACATCCTAAAAATGCATGGGTGGCACCTCTGGAAAGAAGACAAAATGCTTAACAATTCATCCCAAAGGGGCACAGGCATATCTTGCACGAATTAAACATGGCAAAAATGACAAAAGTGCATGATGAACAAACGGATCTACAATTTAACTCACGAAGCCTCCTTCTAACAGCATTTTGGGCATAAAGATGACCTTAAATGCAAATGATGCAATGGAATGAAATGATGTACATGTCGAGGCGAAGATTTTGATATATCATATGCCCAAATCGGAGCTACGGATGCAAAGTTACGGCAGGTGCAAGAATGCAAAAAAAAATTAGGGTTCCTGGGAAAAAGTCAACCCTCCGGGATCCAGATCCAGATCCGGATCCGACGTGCACTGTAGCAGGGCGCGAAACCCGAGGTTCGTCGACCGGAGAAGAGCTTGTCGCCGGCGGGGAAGACGGCCGGAGCTCTGGGCGGCGGAGGGGGAGGTCGGCGGCGCGCGGGCGCGGCGCTCCCCGGCGACGGGCTTCCCCGGCAGGGGCGGCGAGGCCCGGTACGGCGGCGCGGCGACCGGCGAGCTGGGAAGACGCGCCGGCGACAGGCGGTGGAGCGGGACGGCGCCGGCGGCCGGAGAGGGAGGAGACGGCGGGGAGGCGCTGAAGGAGTCGGGCGGCGGCGTGGGCCTTGGGGGCCGGCCACGGGCCTGCCGGGTCTGGCGGCGGGGATGTGGTCCGGCGCCACGTGGCGCGACCCGGGTGGCTGACGCGGGCGGTGGCGGACGTTGTCCGGCCTGGCGCGGACACGTCCGTCGGCGCGGAAGGATTTTTTTTTGGAACTAGGGTTCGAGGAGGAAGACGAGATCCGAAATTGGAGGGGGTATATATAGGCATAAGTGGAGCTAGGAGAGTCCAAATGAGGTGCGGTTTTCGACCACGCGATCGTGATCGAACGCTCTAGGACATGGAGCAGAGTTAGGTGGGTTTTGGGCCAAATTGGAGGGGTGTTGGGCTGCAACACACACGAGGCCTTTTCGGTCCCTCGGTTAACCGTTGGAGTATCAAACGAAGTCCAAATGGTACGAAACTTGACAGGCGGTCTACCGGTAGTAAACCAAGGCCGCATGACAAGTCTCGGTCCAATCCGGAAATGTTTAATCCCCACACACAAAAGAAAGCTAGAAATGACCACCGGAGGAGTACGAAGCGCCGGAATGCAAAACGGACAACGGGGAAAATGCTCGAATGCATGAGATGAACATGTATGCAAATGCAATGCACATGATGACATGATATGAAATGCATGAAAACGAAAACAACACACGGAGACAAAGACCCGAACCCGAGAAATAAATATAACTTAATACCGGAAACGGCAAGAGTTGGATACAAATATGGAAAGTTACATCCGGGGTGTTACAACACTCCACCACTACGAAAAGATCTCGTCCCGAGATCTAGAACTGAAAGAACTCCGGGTACTCAGAACGGAGGTGATCCTCGCGTTCCCAGGTAGCTTCACGGTCGGAATGGTGAGACCACTTGACTTTGAGAAATTTGATTGACTTGTTGCGAGTCTTGCATTCAGTCTCTTCAAGAATAGCAACTGGGTGCTCACGATAGGAGAGATCTTCTTGGAGCTCAATGTCCTCGAAGTTGACAGTGCGGTCAGGAGTCTTGAAGCACTTTCGAAGCTGAGAGACATGGAACACATCATGAACATTTGCAAAGTTTGAAGGAAGCTCGAGTTGATAGGCGAGGTCGCCTCTCTTGCTGACAATCTTGAAAGGTCCCACGTATCTAGGGGCAAGCTTCCTTTTGATACCGAAGCGACGAGTACCTTTCATAGGAGAGACACGGAGGTAAACATGATCTCCGATCTCGAAAGCCAAATCACGGTGCTTACTATCATAGTAGCTCTTCTGGCGGGATTGGGCTGCTTTGAGGTTATCACGAATGACTTTGCACATTTCTTCTGCTTCTGTGATTAAGTCATTACCCAGCAGCTGACGTTCACCGGTTTCAGACCAGTTGAGAGGGGTACGGCACTTCCTGCCATACAGAATTTCAAATGGGGCCTTGCCCGAACTTGCTTGAAAACTGTTGTTGTATGAGAATTCAGCATAAGGAAGGCAATCCTCCCACTTCATGCCGAAGGAGATCACACAAGCCCTGAGCATATCTTCAAGAATCTGGTTGACACGCTCGACTTGACCGCTTGTTTGAGGATGGAAAGCTGTGCTGAAGCGAATGTTGGTACCCATGGCCTTCTGAAAAGAATCCCAAAACTTCGAGGTAAAGATACTGCCACGGTCTGAAGAGATCACTTGAGGAATACCGTGCAGAGAGACAATGCGAGAGGTATAGAGTTCCGCCAATTGAGCTGCAGTGATCGACTCTTTGATAGCCAGAAAGTGAGCCACCTTGGTGAGCTTATCGATGACAACAAATATAGCATCATTGCCACGCTTGGACTTTGGAAACCCAGTCACGAAGTCCATTTCAATGTGGTCAAACTTCCATTCTGGAATGGCAAGAGGTTGGAGGAGACCAGCTGGCCTTTGGTGTTCTGCCTTCACTCTTCTGCAGACATCACATTCATTCACGAATTGAGCGATCTCGCGCTTCATTCGAGTCCACCAATAAGCTTGCTTGAGATCCTGATACATCTTCGTACTACCAGGGTGGATGGAGAGGAGAGAGTTGTGAGCCTCGTTCATGATCACTTTAGGAAGTTCACCTTTGGGCACAACAATACGATCCTCGAAGAAGAGAGTGTCCCTGTCATCAAGGCGGTAGCACTTGTACTTGGACTGACTCTTGGCAATCCCAATCTTCACCTTTTTCACCATAGCATCAAGAAGCTATGCTTGGCGAATCTGGTCTTCTAAGGTAGGAGAGACTTGAAGGTTGGCGAGGAATCCTTGAGGAACAACTTGAAGATTCAGTTTGCGGAAAGCTTCACAAAGCTCGGGTTGAAAAGGCTTGAGAATCAGACTGTTGCGATAGGCTTTTCTGCTCAAAGCGTCAGCAATCACATTGGCCTTGCCTGGAGTATACTCAATACTCGGATTATACTCTTGAATCATTTCGACCCATCGAGTTTGCCTTAGGTTGAGATTAGGCTGAGTGAAGATGTACTTGAGACTCTTGTGATCAGTGAAAATGTCCACTTTCCTTCCCAATAGAAGATGTATCCAAGTCAACAAAGCATGCACAACTGCCGCCAACTCGAGATCATGAGTGGGGTAGTTCTTCTCATTAGGCTTTAACTGGCGAGATGTATAAGCAACAACTTTCTTCTCTTGCATCAATACTGCGCCAAGACCTTGGAGAGAGGCATCACAAAAGACCTCGTACGGCTTGGATTCGTCAGGTGGAGTCAGAACTGGAGCAGTGATCAACTTCTCTTTCAAAGTGTTGAAAGCAATATCACACTCCGGAGACCAAACGTACTTGACGTGCTTCTGAAGAAGATTTGAGAGAGGCTTCGCGATCTTGGAAAAGTTTTCAACGAATCTTTGGCAATAGCTTGCGAGACCGAGAAAACTGCGGAGTTGCTTCACGTTCTGAGGAGGTTCCCAATTCACAATTGCGGATACCTTCTCGGGATTCATGGAAATGCCCTTGGCAGAGATGATATGACCAAGATAAAGAACCTCATCGAGCCAAAATTCACACTTGGAGAACTTGGCGTAGAACTGATGTTCCCTGAGCTTATCAAGAACCAAACGCAAGTGCTTGGCATGATCTTCCTTGTTCTTCGAGAAAACCAGAATGTCATCGAGATAGACCAAAACGAAGTCATTGGTGTAGGCGTTGAAGATGAAGTTCATCATGCGAGAGAACGTCGGAGGAGCGTTGGCGAGGCCAAAAGACATGACAGTGTATTCATATGAACCAAAGCTTGTTCTGAAAGCTGTCTTGGGAATATCTTCTTCACGAATGCGAATCTGGTGATAACCCATACGAAGATCAAGCTTGGAGAATACTTGGGCACCCTTGAGTTGTTCGAACAGCTCATTGATGTTGGGAAGTGGGTATTTGTTCTTGATGGTCTTCTTGTTCACTGGACGGTAATCAACACAAAGTCGACTCGATCCATCCTTCTTCTTCACAAAAAGAACACCACAACCCCACGGAGAAGTACTAGGCCGGATGAGACCTAATCTTTCTTGCTCATCGAGTTGCTTCTTCAGCTCCTTCAACTCTTCGGGGCCGAGCTTGTAGGGACGTTTGCACACAGGTTCCGTACCGGGCTCAAGTTCAATAACAAATTCAACCGGCCGGTTTGGAGGCATCCCTGGGAGTTCTTCTGGAAAAACGTCTGGATATTCACAAACAACCGGAATCTGCGAAATAGCATCCAATTCACCCTTCTCATTAAGAGAAAACAACCGGATGGTATTATCCCGAGCGGCAAAGACAATGACATCCTCAGACGAATGAGTCAGTTGAATCTGCCTGGCTGCACAATCAAGCTGAGCTTTATGCTTAGAAAGCCAATCCATCCCCAGAATAAGATCAATATCCGAGTTACCAAGAACCATTGGAGAAGCTAGAAACTTGAAATCACCCATCAAGATAGAAATATCTGGAACCACGTGATTAGCAAGCAAACATTTACCCGGAGAGACGACTGCTAACGGTTTATGCATAACTTGGGAAGTCAACTCATGCTTAGATGCAAAAGGTTTCGAGATGAAGCAATGCGATGCACCAGTGTCAAAAAGAACTTTTGCAGGAACATCGTTAACAGGAAGGTTACCCATGATCACATCTGACGAGTCCTCTGCCTGAGCTGCATTCATCAAATTGACCTTGGCATGCTTGGGGTTATGCTTGACCACAGCTGTACTTGCCGATCTCACAGGAGGAGGAGGAGGAAGACGCCTCTGGTTGAAACACTTGTTGGCATAGTGACCCTTCTGTTGGCACTTGTTGCACGTGACCTCTGAGAGCGGACGGTGATACGGAGCACTCGATCTTGGAGCTTGAGACGAAGACTTGTTCTGAAAGCCTGGGTTGGGTGGGTGGGAAGAACCACTGCCACCTTTGCTCTTCTGCTGATACGGCTGACGGAACGGAGGAGGAGGAAGCCAATACTTCTGCTGCTTAGCCACTTGAGTAGAGGAAGAAGGAGTAACATCTCTGACTCGCTTCCTGGAAGCATCACACCTCAACTGAGTAGCCTCTTGCTTCAGTGCCATGTTGTAGAACTCATCGTATCTCAACGGCTCAAAGAGGACAAGAGCAAGCTGAATTTCCTCACGAAGACCACCCCTGAACTGATATATCATGCTCTTCTCATCAGGCACGTCCTGCTTGGCAAAGCGGGCAAGCTTCTGGAACATTTTGTTGTAGTCATAGACAGACAAAGAGCCTTGCTTCAGATTGCGGAATTCCTCACGCTTGCTTTCAACCACGCTCTGCGGAATGTGATGAGCGCGGAAATCTTGACGGAAATCATCCCAAGTGATAACACGTTCCCCTCTGGAATCCTTGTACTGCTGGAACCATTCTGCAGCCTGATCTTTGAGTTGGAAGGAAGCGAATTTCACAAAGTCCTCAGGCCTGACGTTGCTGCACTCGAAATGCTTACACAGATCCACAAGCCAATCGTCAGCATCGGTTGCCTCAACACAATTACTGAAAGTCTTTGACCCGTTAGCAAGGAACTGGTTGAGTGTAGCAAAGTGACCCTGGTTGCTGCCTCGATTCCCTTGACTGCCTTGATTGCGCTCTTGGAGAATTTGCATGATCAGCTGAGTGTTTGCATTGGTTGCGGCCATCATAGCTTGCCATGCCTCTGGAGGAGGTGGAGGCGGTGGCGGATCTTGATTCTGGTTCTGACTGGTGCTCTTAGCAGGAGCCATCCTGAAGAGGTTGACCACCATTAGCACATAGACAGACAAATATAGAAGCTGAATCCAACGGAATGAAAATTGCAACATATAGTCTTCACATCCAAACAAAATGAACGAATGCACTTCTCTTGAAGTGGTCACATATTCCTAAATTGCGAAGCCACGAAGAATCAGGTAGAAGGGGTACAACATAGAGGGATGGAATCATCATATGACGTCGGAGCAACTCGAATGCCACAACTGAAAATAAAACCAGGGGTTGGCTTGCGGAATAAGCCGGAACAAATACATGATAGAAATTTCGTCCGAAGTTTTCGTGGTGGGACCTACACGGGCTCGATCGTACAGCACCATCATGTACAAGGCAGTGCACATGACATATGAAGCGTCCCCGAGTCAGCATAGCCAAGGACTCTTTAAGACACAACGAGACCACTGTAAAATCGACCGTGAATAGGCGAACCACTAGACGTCGAACCCCAATTTCATATCATACATCTGTCGGAAAGATATCCTAAGGCTACTTGAATTCCCACCTATGAAATTCCCGAAATTTTCCCGGTTATGCAATCAGGTGTTGGGGATACAGGGGAGCATAATATCTCACTCAAGCTAGCAAATCCTACATCCAGCTGTATCCATCCTTCAACACATAACCAAGAAACCTTCGGAAACCCATCTATCTCAACCTTCGAAAAGCATCCGTTATACAAGTTATGGCGATACTCCCGAACTCCCGCCCCCAGTACTGGGTGGCGTCGAGGTTATCTCACCAACGAACTGCATAAAAGAGATTTTCGATGTCGCGCACAAATCTCAAGTATACCAGAATTGCAACGATAAAATTGTGACGACAACACCTCGGAGCTCAACTCCCCGGGACACTGCCACAACCCGTAAAGACAGGAGGCACAAAGAACAATGTTCTCGTCACAAAACCATCGGAACAAAACCAAGATACTCGCGTGATCCTAAAAATTTTTTTTAGTGAAATTTGAGAAGAGAAGAGTCAAAACTCTACGTCAGGATGCCTTACCAGAGCGATGAGGAGACTGGGAAGTAAAAAGAATTCCTAACTCTCCGATATATAATTCCTAAGTGACTCAAAACATTTTTCTAGACACAACTCGGCTTCTAAAAACGATCAAGCAATGGGGCTCCTAAGGTCGGGGAAGGCTCTGATACCAACTTGTAACGCCCTCGATGCGGCTATAGCTCCCACGTGTCGAGGCACAACTTAGAGACATAACCGCATTGAAAGCAATGTCGCAAGTCCGGCAATCATTACAACATCCCATGTAATACATAGTAACACGGGGAAGATAACATAGTTGGCTTACACTCGCCACGTCACATCAGAGTACATAAATAACATTCATCATACAAATCACTCATGGCCCGACTACGGCGCCAAAATAGAAAAGACCCCCAACATGCGACAAGGCCCTGAATCGATAACCCCAACTAGGCACCACTACTGATCGTCGGGAAAGGAAACATAATAACGCTGAGAGTCCTCGTCGAACTCCCACTTGAGCTCGTACTCGTCACCTGGAGCGGAATCACCTGGACCTGCATCTGGAGTTGTAGTATCTGTGAGCCACGGGGACTCAGCAATCTCACACCCACGCGATCAAGACTATTTAAGCTTATAGGAAGGATAAGGCAAGTATGTGGAGCTGCAGCAAGCGACTAGCATATGTGGTGGCTAACTTATACGCAAAAGAGAGCGAGAAGAGGAGGCAAGGCGCGAGCGAGAATCTAGAGGAACAACCTGCGCAAGCATTACTCCAACACCGTGTCCACTTCCCGGACTCCGCCGAGAAGAGGCCATCACGGCAACACACGCAGTTGATTCATTTTAATTAATTAAGGTTCAAGTTATCTACAACCGGACATTAACAAATTCCCATCTGCCCATAACCGCGGGCACGGCTTTCGAAAGTTCAATCCCTGCAGGGGAGTCCCAACTTAGCCCATGACAAGCTCTCACGGTCAACGAAGGAATAGACCTCCACCCGAGACACACCGATCAGACTCGGTAACCCGGTACAACAAGACAATTCGACAGGTTAAAACAAGACCAGCAACACCGCCCGAATGTGCCGACAAATCCCGATAGGAGCTGCACATATCTCTTTCTCAGGGCACACTCAGATTGTCCAAACTTCCGGTAGGCCAGCCCAGAGTTGCCCCTGGTAGCCACCGGCGGCTGACGGTTTGGACCAACACTCAGAGGAGCACTGGCCCGGGGGGGTTAAAATAAGATGACCCTTGAGTCTGCAGAACCCAAGGGAAGAAAAGGCTAGGTGGCAAATGGTAAAACCAAGGTTGGGCATTGCTGGAGAAGCTTTAATCAAGGCGAACTATCAAGGGGTTCCCATTATAACCCAACCGCGTAAGGAACGCAAAATCCGGGAACATAACACCGATATGACGGAAACTAGGGCGGCAAGAGTGGAACAAAACACTAGGCGAGGGGCCGAGCCTTCCACCCTTTACCAAGTATATAGATGCATTAAGATAACATAGCAATATAGTGATATCCCAACAAGTAAATAAATGTTCCAACAAGGAACGGCTCCAAACTTCACCTGCAACTAGCAATGCTATAAGAGGGGCTGAGCAAAGCGGTAACATAGCCAATCAACGGTTTGCTAGGACAAGGTGGGTTAGAGGCTCAACATGGCAATTGGGAGGCTGACAAGCAAAAGGTAGGCATCGTAGCATTGGCATAGCAAGAGCGAGCAAACTAGCATAGCAAAGATAGTAGTGATTTCGAGGGTATGATCATCTTGCCTGCACAGTTGTCAGAGTTGACTGGATCCTCACAAGCAAACTCAACGGGCTCCTCGGTAGCGAACTCATCTCCCGGCTCTACCCAACAGGACAAACAAGCAACAAGGACACAATCAACCACATGCAAGACCAAGCAATATGATGAAATGATGATATGCTATGCGGGATGCGATGCGGGATGCAAAATGCAAGATATGACAGGAAATGCATGAACCTGGCTTCAACTTGGAAAACCAAGTGTGCCACTGGATAGAGGGGATGAAATCGCTTGAAAACGATATAAAGATCATAGGAATCGGAGCTACGGTTTGGAAATGGCAAGCGTTTTAAGATATGACACCGGTCTGCGATTTACAGCAAGTAGGCATCTAAATGCAACGAAATGAACATGCTACAGCCACCAAACATGAAAACAAAATACATGGCAGTGATGTACACAAGATGGTTAACAAAACACTAGCACTGAGCCATAGGCAAATTCATCCATTAAGAGGTTCAAACAAGCATGGCTAAAATGAATATGCACAACAGATTCCAGACTTAGTGAAATTAACACTAGCCTGAAATTTCAGATCACGAAGCCCTCTTCGGAGCAGCAAAACAACATGATACATGACCTGAACATGACAAGTAATAACATGGCATGGAGCTACTCAACAAGCTTAACAAAACACCCAAAGTGACCTGGGGCCAAAAGGGTTCATAAAATACTCTACCGAGCTCACGAACATAGCTCGAACCCGATCAGTTTTCAGACTTAGTGAAAACTGAGACATGCTGAAATTATAACTCACGAAGGCATATAAACGAGCTCGATGCACTCACTACGGTGCAAGTCATGGCAAGGCAAGCATATATCCAGAAAGAAGACACAATATGCTAGCTACACATGGCAAGAACAAAGGCATAGCATGCATGGAACACTAACGGTAGCATCGGCAAAATCGCGAACAAGTTGACGATCTGCCCAGATTAACAACGAAGCAAAAGTTGAGCTCGATTGAGTCAAACTAGAGAACTCCACATATGCAAACAAAGACACGGATGGATATAGCATAACATAAATATCAAAACTCCCTTACTGATAATCCTCAAAAGAGGCACGGATCACTAGGAAACAAGCTGGACATATAGCATCATGAACTAAAATATCCCTGACTTACTGAAAATCACTAAGTCCCTGAAATCAGCAATCTCAGGTACCTCTCTTCGCAAGCTTGCACAAGACAACACACACATCCTAAAAATGCATGGGTGGCACCTCTGGAAAGAAGACAAAATGCTTAACAATTCATCCCAAAGGGGGACAGGCATATCATGCACGAATTAAACATGGCAAAAATGACAAAAGTGCATGATGAACAAACGGATCTACAATTTAACTCACGAAGCCTCCTTCTAACAGCATTTTGGGCATCACGATGACCTTAAATGAAAATGATGCAATGGAATGAAATGATGTACATGTCGAGGCGAAGATTTTGATATATCATATGCCCAAATCGGAGCTACGGATGCAAAGTTACGGCAGGTGCAAGAATGCAAAAAAAGAATTAGGGTTCCTGGGAAAAAGTCAACCCTCCGGGATCCAGATCTAGATCCGGATCCGACGTGCACTGTAGCAGGGCACGAAACCCGAGGTTCGTCGACCGGAGGAGAGCTCGTCGCCGGCGGGGAAGACGGCCGGAGCTCTGGGCGGCGGAGAGGGAGGTCGGCGGCGCGCGGGCGCGGCGCTCCCCAGCGACGGACTTCCCCGGCAGGGGCGGCGAGGCCCGGTACGGCGGCACGGCGACCGGCGTGCTGGGAAGACGCGCCGGCGACAGGCGGTGGAGCGGGACGGCGCCGGCGGCCGGAGAGGGAGGAGACGGCGGGGAGGCGCTGAAGGAGTCGGGCGGCGGCGTGGGCCTTGGGGGCCGGCCACGGGCCTGCCGGGCCTGGCGGCGGGGATGTGGTCCGGCGCCACGTGGCGCGACTCGGGTGGCTGACGCGGGCGGTGGCGGACGTTGTCCGGCCTGGCGCGGACACGTCCGTCGGCGCGGAAGGATTTTTTTTTTTGGAACTAGGGTTCGAGGAGGAAGACGAGATCCGAAATTGGAGGGGGTATATATAGGCATAAGTGGAGCTAGGAGAGTCCAAATGAGGTGCGGTTTTCGACCACGCGATCGTGATCGAACGCTCTAGGACATGGAGCAGAGTTAGGTGGGTTTTGGGCCAAATTGGAGGGGTGTTGGGCTGCAACACACACGAGGCCTTTTCGGTCCCTCGGTTAACCGTTGGAGTATCAAACGAAGTCCAAATGGTACGAAACTTGACAGGCGGTCTACCGGTAGTAAACCAAGGCCGCATGACAAGTCTCGGTCCAATCCGGAAATGTTTAATCCTCACACACAAAAGAAAGCTAGAAATGACCACCGGAGGAGTACGAAGCGCCGGAATGCAAAACGGACAACGGGGAAAATGCTCGAATGCATGAGATGAACATGTATGCAAATGCAATGCACATGATGACATGATATGAAATGCATGAAAACGAAAACAACACACGGAGACAAAGACCCGAACCCGAGAAATAAATATAACTTAATACCGGAAACGGCAAGAGTCGGATACAAATATGGAAAGTTACATCCGGGGTGTTACAGCCAGGGCCAAGGAAGGGCGTCTCTCCCTCCTCGAGCTTCCTACCGCAGATCCAGAAGAGAAGAAGCCCAAGACCAAGGATGTGAAGTGCAAGGGGGCTACCGTGCTCGCGGCAGAACCAGACACCAAGCGAGGTAGAGATCAGCCCGAACCTTCCAAGGGCGGCCTGTACTGTGTGTACCACGACCTCCACACCCACAATACCAACGAATGTCAACAGATCCAAGCCGTGCGAGAAGGAAGGATCGGTCGTCGCCCTGACCGCAGTGACCGGGGCTACGGCCGAGGAGGAGGAAGGAACGCAGGATGCTGGGAAGACCGTCGCCCACGCCAAGGGTGGCGCGACCAACCTCGCGAGGATCGCTAGCAAGACCCGCCTCGTGAGGGAGACTGGAGGGATCAGCCTCGCGAGGGGGACTGGAGGGATCAGCCTTGCGAGGATCGCCCGCAAGGCAACGCAGGCCTCCCACCGCTGCCGCCGCAGCCAAGAAGAAACGAAGACTGCCACCAGGACGAGGGGGCTGGGGGCTTTCAGGAGCCGCGCGCGATCGCCTGCATCTTGGGCCGGGCACAAGCCCCATCCTCTCAGCGCATCTTCAAGCAGTTCGCCCGCGAAGTGAACGCAGTCCTCCCCAGGCTCGAAGCCGCGCGCCCTCTCAGGTGGTCGGCGTGCGCCATCACGTTCAGCTGGGCAGATCAGCTCAAGTGTGCGGCTACAGCCGGAGTCCTCCCGATGCTTTGTTCCCCAATCATCAGCAACATGGTGGTCACCAAGACCCTCATCGATGGCGGGGCAGGGCTCAATGTCCTGTCCGTGGAAACATTCAACAACCTCCAAGTGCCCTACAGCCAGCTTCAGCCAACCAAGCCTTTCTCCGGTATCACCGACGGCTCCACGGTCCCGATTGGGCAGGTCCGCCTCCCTGTCACCTTCGGGGCACGCGACAACTACCGCACCGAGCTCATCGACTTCGACATCTCTCACATTCGCCTGCCGTACAACGCCATCCTTGGGTACCCAGCGCTGGCCAAGTTCATGGCCGTAACTCACCACGGCTACAACGTCCTCAAAATGCCAGGAAGTGGCGGAGTCATCATGGTACCCTGTGAAGAGAAGGACGCGGTGTGTTCCCTGGAACGAGCCTTTCAGGCCGCGTCACTTGAAGACCCGGATCGTGGAAGCAGGAGGCCTCCCGAGACCGCCCCTAAGAAGAAGAAGACATCGTCCGGCCCGACCACTCAGGAGGCAGGCCCCTCTGGGCCCGCGCCTGCCTACGGGGAACCTCCTTCCATCACATAGGAAAGTGCGCCCAGCGCCCTCCTCAGGCAGGGCTTGGGGGCTCTCTCCTGGAGGGCCACCGACCTAGCTAGGGTCACGAGGGAGGCGCTTGGGCACCACATGGAGGCGTGTTTCGAAGCACGTTTCCCTCAAGAAGGAGCAAGGCAAGGAGATCCAGACCCTCAGGAGTTCATCAGCAAGGTCATTCAGGAGCTACA
This sequence comes from Triticum urartu, assembly GCF_003073215.2. Lineage (NCBI taxonomy): Eukaryota > Viridiplantae > Streptophyta > Magnoliopsida > Poales > Poaceae > Triticum > Triticum urartu. The sequence continues at coordinate 215,125,043 of NC_053023.1, read as the reverse complement.
GGAGTCAGGAGTCTTGAAAGGCGGCCGCCGCCTACCAGCAGTGGCTCCCCATCCAGGCGAGGATGGTGGGCTGCGCGTCTGCATCAACATACCAGGGCTCAACCGAGTCGCCTCTCTAGAGTGCCTCTGGCCCTCGCGAGTGGGGCGCTGCGGAGGCCCACCCCACAGCTACGTTCGCATGCCTTACGGCCTGCCGAGCGCGGCTGACGCGTACCAGCGCCTCATGAGGGCATCACGGAGGCACGAGAGGCCAGGCGTTCCTCTGCCCTGGCAGGGATGGAGATGGCCCGCGAGGAGCCGGCAGCGCCTCCGGAACCTCCCGAGGCCCCTGGGCCTGGGGGCTCGTGAGGATCGGCTCCCGTAGCCCACCGAGCCTGCAACATCAACGCTCCTTCGTTCTCAACATCATCGGGTAACACCTTTCTAGTTTTACTTCCAGCTGGGAGCGCCCCCCCAGGGCTGCATTATTCCCAGGCCACATGGGTCCGTCCCTGCGGCGTGTATCCCTTTTTTTTATTCCATGTTGTTAGCTTACCTTGTTGGGGGCGCCCCTCAGGCTGCATGATCCCCAAGCCGCTTGGGCCAGGCCCAGTGGCATGTATCCCATTTGCGTTTATTTCCGATTATGCGTTAGACCCACCTTGATTATTTGATGCCGGTCCACGGCACCTCTTCTTCTCCATGCCGACCACTTGCACGTTAAAGGGGGGGTACCTGAGCATCGCGACTCAGGGCTCTTACTGCCTCTCCAGCCCTCACCCTCTGGCCTTGTCCATGGCATCGCGACCTGGCATACCAGCGACGGCTGAGACCAGCTCGAGGGCCGGGACCCGAGGACGTAGAGTTCCGACATCTAACCAAATTTGCAAGAACGCATCACAAGATAAGGCTCAGTGCCAGGCGCAACCCGCCTAGAGGTAGGGCCCCGTGAGTCCCGCGCTGGCTCACGGGTGCCCAAATACACCTCGCCAGGCCCTACCGTGCCAGCCATGTGCCAGGGCGGGGCTGTACATGCCCCGGGGGCTCCTCCCGGAGGGGGGCCCCTCCCACGTACCAGTGGAAGCACCATGCTCCGTGCTGGCTGATGACACTGCCGAGGAGCGGCTATGCCCGTACACATACGGTAGCAATATGCTCCGCGCTGGTGATAAACAACTGAGGGTGGCCCCCAGGCCGCATCAACCTCAGGGAGCCCAGAGCTCAGTGTCTAGCCTCATCATAATGCCTCCCCTCGGGAGTGCTGCGTGAGGGGGCTGGGCACGGGGGTTGCGCCTGGGTCACACCCAGACGCACGCCGCCCAGCCAGGTCCCCCTGGGCCTGGTTCATCGCGCGTCTCTCCCCGAGCGGAGCCAAGGTACGAAGGCCGTTTGAGCGTCAAGGGGGACTCCTGAGCATCGTGACTCAGGAGCCTAACTGGTCACGTAGCCCCTCACTCCGTGGCCCCATCCCGATTTCCGTTCGGGACCAGCGCTGGGTGAGGCACGCGCGCGGCCGGGCTCTGCAGACGTAGAACGGTAGATCCACCCGCATCACACCTCTCTACTTGTTGTTCGTGCACCAAGGGGGACTCCTGAGCATCGCGACTCAGGAGCCTAACTTGTCACGTAGCCCCTCACTCCTTTGGTCCCGTCCTGGTTTCCGGTCGGGGCTAATGCTGGGTGAGGTATGCGCGGGGCCGGGCTCTGCCGGCGTAGAACATAAGCAAGTAGGAAGGAAAAGAGTAAATTCAAGGAATTCAAAAGCAAATATTACAGTCCACACTGTTATCTCGATACCAAATGCAAGTTTAAACGCCTCCTCGAGGCACGATACATGTGCAGGAATTAAAAGCAGGACAGGAGCCACAGCAGAGCCACTTGTCGGCGGTGGAGCAGCGCAGAGTGGCTTCGCCTCATGGAGCAGCGGGGTCGGTAGCGCCTTGCCTCGGCTTGGTGCTGAAGGCCCGGAACTTCCCCAGCAGAACCTCCGCGCGACCCTTCATGGCCTCGGCAGTGGCAGCAGCACGCTCGCCGCTTACTGGCTCCAGCAGGCCATCGAGGTCGACGTCGGGATCGCGAAGGTAGATGTGGGTGAGCACCCGCGTCAGTGCTGCAGAAGACAGGACACGCGCCTCGACCTCCGCCGTGGGGCCAAGGCCAAGGGCGACATCTTCAAGAGCGCGAACCAGGAAGGGAAGCAGCTTCAGCATCAGCTCCTTCAGGGCCCTCGACGTGGGCGTACAATGGAAGCGGGAACCCCGGCGGTCCCCGCTCGCACAAAAGCCTCGACACCACCTGAAGGGCCCCCTCGTCTGAGCCACGGGGGGCGAGCCGTTTCTTCGGCGGGAGTGGGTCTGGTTCCTCTCGGGGAGCCTTTCCCTTCTCTGCCGTCGAGAACCAGCGGATCGGAGCCATCGCAGCAAGACGGAGCAAGGATCGGGAAGAAGGAGAAGCAAGGAGGGATGGAGTGAATGGCGTGCGCTATTCCGTACTTATGGCCGGCGGAGGCCAAACGCCTACCTCCACGATCGTAGGTAATCATGACCCACTTTGCATGCAGGGACTTGTCCAATCCGTGCAGTTGCCAAGGCGCCATGGGGAAGTGGAGGTGCCCACGTCCAATCAACCGCCACGCGGCGCCCAAGGCCGCAGACTGTTAGGGCCCACGGCGCTTCGCTCTTGCCCTTCCACCTCCCTGCACGGCCAAGTCCAGGCGCGCCTTCGGCCCGGGGGCTACTGTTGGCATTCTGGGAACGGGGGTCCCCAGACTTGCCTTCCTGCGGCTTGCGGCGTGGCTCAAAAGGGGGCCCAGCGCGGCCCATCTTCACCAACACAAACCCAAGACCCTCGCGAGGGGCCAAGCCTCGTGGGGCGGACGACGCGGAGCTTCCTCAGGCATGGCCTCGTCAGGCTGGCTCACGAGGAGGCGGAGAGATCAAGGCGGGGTACCTCATGAGGTGCCCGTGACGCAAGCCATGACGGCCGAGGGCGCCAGGCGGGTGCCAGCCCGCGCAGTGTCCTCCTTTCCTCTTTGGTGCAAGGGTGGCAAGCGCAGCCACGGAGTACCGAGGCATCAGGCAAAGGTTGCCATTTCGGTGCAACGAGACCAAGAACAGGAGGACTACGAGACGGAGGTCACCGTGGACCCCAAGACGGCGCCATCACCAAAGCTCTGCGCAGGCGAAGACTACTTTTGTCAGGATAGCTAGTACTAGCTGTCTTCCTTCAAATTAGCCCGCCATTGTTGGCTCCCTTCCCGCTCGATATTTGGGAAGAGGACCAGGGCCCCTATAAATAGGACCGGCCACCCGCTAGACAGGAGAGAGAGGACCGAGGGCAAAAAGAAAGAGAGAGAGAGAGAAGGGCGACTGAGCTCCTCCCAGCAGTTCATCGCCCCAGCCAAGAACAGACCCTCGCGAGGCTGTTCTTCCTTGTATTGTTCATCATCATCAGCCCAAGAGGCAATCCACCACACCACACACTGGAGTAGGGTATTACACCACAACGGTGGCCCGAACCAGTATAAACCATGTGTCTCTTGTGTTCTTCTTTCCTTAGTTTAGATCCTAGCAAGGCGGAGGAGTGCAGGTAGGTAGGAGACGAAAGCTCCGCGCGCACCCCAGTGTTCTAACCTCAAGGGTCTGCCGGAACCCGAAATCCGACAGTGCATGAAGATACAAGAAACAGCATCGAGCGCCAAGTACAACGCCTTACGACCAAGCTCAACGTCAACAAGCACCCTACGGTCTTCAATATCGGTAATCTCGTGTGGCTACACCTTCGCAAGGACCGCTTTCCCCAAGAACGCAAGTCCAAACTTCGACCACGAGCGGACGGACCCTTCAAGGTGCTCGCGCGCTACAATGACAACACTTACAAGATCGACCTACCCCGCGACAAGTACAATGTGAGAGATATCTTCAATGTCATGGACCTCTCGCCTTTCCATGGTGATGAAGAATTCGATCCGAGGACAGATCTTCCCCGAGGGAGGGGAGATGATGCGGAGCATCCCAAGGTCATCCCCATGGACCTACCTACATCTGCCATGACACCACTTGGAGTAATGACAAGAGCCCGTGCAAGAGCCAATGAGAACGAGGTTAACTCTCTCCTTGTTGAACTTCCCTTTTACCCACTTGACACATGGCTACTACCTCAAACGGAGATGCTTTGTGTGCTTACGTACCATGTAAGCAACCAAGGAGAAGTCATGATGCAAGAAGGACATCAAGAACATGAAGAATATCATCCCAGCTTAGAAGTCCCGGAACAACCGCCCATGCACCGCCCAACTACCGCCTGGGCGGTACAACCGCTCGACCACCGGTCAACTACCGGTCAAGCTCCTAGCATCAAGCGGTGCAAGGCCAGTACAACACCGGTTTATCCCTGCAACAGCCACCTGACCGGTACAACCGCCCCAGGCACCGGTACAACCGCTGAGCACATCCAGGAACGCCTCCAGGAACCAGTACCTAAGCTCCCAGCGGTACAACCGCCCCCATGACCGGTACAACCGCCCTGCCTACGCGCAGCGACAGGGGTTTCACCCCATGTATCCCCCAACTTACCCCTTGGACTATATATAATTGTCCCTTAGCTTCGTACTAGGGTTAGCATTGGTTTAGCTCATTTTAGAGATAGGGCATTGCTCATCCACATCGGATCTACTCCACGAGAGAGACCGCGGCCTCTACGGAGAAGATCCCTTTGGATTCAAGACCTCCTTTTGGAGAAGAACTTCAAGACCTCCTCACGGAGAAGACCGGTTACCGTGTAGCGTCCTTAGTTATCCGTGGACCGTGTATCGTTCTATGTATCCGAGGATCTAGCACATGTGTGACTATCTTGTTGGTTTGAGTGTTCCTCTTTGTGCCCCTTTGTGATTTCCCCCTCGTGTTTTCTCCTCGTGTTCTTTGTGTTCTTCGTAGGATCCGCTCCTATCGTGAAAGATCGGCACCTAGGGTTCCTACCCTACATCACAAGCTCCGATTGCCCAAGACAAAGCACCCACATCCATACAAAGTGCAATGGCTTAGCGACTCCGGCACTATCCAAGTCGAGCACCGAGTACAAGTCTCCTTCAAAATTGGCGCCTACGAAGACACCTTGGAGTGTGACGTCGTTCCAATGACCGTTTGCCATCTTCTACTTGGACGCCCATGGCAATTTGATAGAGGAGTCATCCACAATGGCCAAACGAACCACTACATCTTCAATATGAAGGGCAAGGAGTACGTCCTCCATCCAATGTTGCCAAGTCAAGTGATCGCCGACAAGAAAGACACCCATCGTGGAGATCATAGTGAGAGAGCGAGCCACCAAAAAGAGAGTGAGCGCTACAAGCCAAAATTAAACAACTCCACGATGAGCGAAAAGAAGAACTTAGTCCTATTCACCACCAAAAGTGAGATAAGAGGAGTGTGTGAGAACCCATCTAGTGTCCTACACTACGTCCATGTGTGCAAGGACAATGCACCACAAACTAACACTTCTCACACTCTTCCTCTAGTGTTGTCTTCTCTTTTGCAGGAATTTCACGATGTTTTCCCCGATGAGCTACCTCTGGGACTACCACCAATACGAGGCATTGAGCACCGCATCGACCTCATCCCCGGAGCACCGCTTCCGAACAAAGCTCCCTACTGCGTCAACCCCGAAGAAACCAAAGAAATACAAAGGAAAGTACAGCATCTCATAGACCATGGACATGTGCATGAAAGTTTGAGCCCTTGTTTATACTAAATCTCTTAAACATCATGTCACCCTTGTTCGAACCGTTTTGCAAACTCTTCGAAAAGAGCAACTCTATGCTAATATGGAGAAATGCCTTTTTCACGTTGACAAGCTCGTTTTCTTGGGTTTTGTTGTTTCTTCTAAGGATGTTCATGTTGATGAGTCCAAGATCAATGCTTTTAAGACTTGTCCGCAACCAACCAATTTGCAACAAGTGCGTAGCTTTCTTGGCCTTGCAGGTTTCTATCGTCGCTTTGTGAAGGATTTTAGCACCATTGCTTCGCCTTTGCATGCTTTGACCAAGAAGAATGCGCCTTTTGTTTGGGGACCATCCCAAGATACCGCTTTCAACGAGCTTAAGAATTTGCTTATTCATGCTCCCGTGCTTCCATTACCCAACTTTGACAAACCCTTTGACATTCATTGCGATGCAAGAGAAGCGCCCCATAGCTTACCTTAGCGAGAAACTCTCTGGCACGGAACTCAATTACCCCATCTATGGCAAAGAGCTATAGGCTTTAGTCCGTGTTTTGCATGAATGGGAACACTATCTTCGCCCACATGAGTTTATCATTCATACCGATCATGAAATGCTCAAGTATCTTAAGGGCCAAACCAAGTTGAACAAGCGTCATGCTAAATGGAGTGAATTTATTGAGTCTTTTCCTTATGTCATCAAGTACATTAAGGGCAAAGAAAACATTATGGCGGATGCCCTTTCCCGCATATGCATGCTTGTGACTTAACTTGAATTGGATGTCATTGGTTTTGAGCATATCAAAGACTTGTATGAGCATCATCCCACTTTTGCTACTCCTTATGACAAGTGTTTGTCGCATGCCTCTTGGGAACGCTATTACATCAAAGATGGATATCTTATGAGAGCTAACAAACTTTGCATCCCCAAGTCTTCTCTTCGTTTTTTGCTTTTGCAGGAATCTCATGGAGGAGGCTTAATGGGACACTTTGGATGAGACAAGACGTTCCCCACGCTCTCAAAGAACTACTTTTGGCCAAAGATGTTTCGCGACGTCAATCGCTTCACCAACCGTTGCTCTACATGTCGCAAAGCTAAGTCCAAAGCTCAATCTCATGGCCTTTATATGCCTCTACCAATTCCATACCAACCATGGGAAGACATTTGAATGGACTTTGTACTTGGTTTTCCTAGGACTCGAAATGGGAAGGATTCGGTATTTGTCGTTGTGGACCATTTCTCAAAAATGGCACATTTCATTCCTTGCAACAAGATAGACGATGCTTCACATGTTGCTACTCTCTTTTGTAGGGACATATTGCGTCTACATGGAGTGCCAAAGACTATCGTCTCGGACCGCGACGTCAAGTTCCTTAGCTACATTTGGAAGACCCTATGCGCCAAGCTAGGAATCAAGCTACTTTTCTTTACGGCATATCATCCACAAACCGACGGACAAATGGAAGTTACCAACCGCACGCTCTCCAGTCTACTTTGGGTACTCATCAAGAAGAACATCAAGGAGTGGGAGGAGTGCCTACCTATCGCCGAGTTCGCCTACAACCGAGCAAGACACTCAACAACCGGCAAGTCCCCCTTCAAGGTCGTCTACGGCTTCAACCCTTTGTCACCATTGGACATTCTCCCTCTACCACTCCAAGAGCGCATCCATTTGGAGGCTAGTGCAAGAGCGACACATGTCAAGAAGGTGCATGAAGATACAAGGAACACCATTGAGCGCCAAGTTTAATGCCGTGCGTCCAAGCTCAACTTCAACAAGCACCCTATGATCTTCAACATTGGCGATCTCATGTGGCTACACCTTCGCAAGGACCGTTTTCCACAATAATGCAAGTCCAAGCTTCGACCCCGAGCAGATGGACCCTTCAAGGTGCTCACACGATACAACGACAACACTTACAAGATCGACCTTCCGCGTGACAAGTAAATCATGAGCGACATCTTCAACGTCAAAGATCTTTCTCCGTTGCATGGTGATGAAGAATTTGATCCGAGGACGGATCTTCCCCTAGGGAGGGGAGATTATGCGGAGCATCCCAAGGCCATCCCCATGGACCCAACTACATCTCCTACGACACCTCTTGGACCCATGACACGAGAACGTGCAAGAGCTCTTGAAACCGAGGTGACATCTCTCCTCTCACAATTCCTCTTTGATGCACATGAGACATGGCTACTACCTCATACGGACACTTTGTTCATGCTCAGTTGTCATGGAGAAGCTAAGGAGAAAGGAGAAGACGACGAGGAAGGTGGACGTGACGACGGAGAAGAAGAAGTGATGAAGAGGAAGCTACAAGCTTTGGACGACCGGCCAGGACCGGACGTCCGATAATCTCCAAGCTCCGGACGTCCGACCCAGACCGGATGTCCGACGCCACCGCACCCGAGCCAAATCTACGGATTTCCGGAACCTAGTGGACGACCGACGCCCAGACGTCCGACCCTGACCGGACGTCCAACATAAGACCACCCGAGCCGAATCTACGAACGTCTGACAGGCACCGGACGTCTGGTCCCTCGTGAGCCTCCGGACGACTGGTGACTCCCGGATGTCCGACGCCTGTGTGCTATTTTTGAATTGGGCCGCAGCTCATGTAACCCTCCTATTCCTTCTAGCTAGGGTTAGCAAAGGATTAGCTCATATTTCGTGTGACAGCTTTGCTCATCCACTTGGTTACCTTCTCCTTGGAGATTCGAGCCTCCTACGAAGAAGATCCCCCAAGCAGATTCAAGACCCCTCTTTAGGGAAGAACATCAAGACCACCTCATGGAGAAGAACATTACCCTTGTATCATACTTGGTTGATCGTGTACCATGTGAACCCTATGTATTCGAGGATCTAGCACATGTGTAACTTGTTCTTGTTGGTTTAGTGTTTCTCTTGTGTTCCCCCCGTGATTTCCCCTCATTTCCCTCCTTGTGTTCTTTGTCTTCAACGCGGGATCCGCTCCTATCATGAAAGATCGGCCCCTAGGGTTCCTACCCTACATTAGGAGGTGTGTTAACGCAACAGAAGTGCCCCATAGCTTACTTTAGTGAGAAACTCTCCGGCGCGCAACTCAATTATCCCATCTATGACAAAGAGCTATATGCTTTAGTCCACGTTTTGCATGAATGGGAACACTATCTTCTCCCTTATGAGTTTATCATTCATACCGATCATGAAATGCTCAAGTACCTTAAGGGACAAACCAAGTTGAACAAGTGCCATGCTAAATGGACTGAATTTATTGAGTCTTTTCCTTATGTCATCAAGTACATTAAGGGTAAGGAAAACATTGTGGCGGATGCCGTTTCTCGCATATGCATGCTTGTTACTCAACTTGAATTAGATGTCATTGGCTTTGAGCATATAAAAGACTTATATGAGCATGATCCTACTTTTGCTATTCCTTATGCCAAGTGTTTGACGCACACCTCTTGGGAATGCTATTACATCAAAGATGGATATCTTATGAGAGCTAACAAACTTTGCATCCCCAAGTCTTCTCTTCGTTTGTTGCTTTTGCAGGAATCTCATGGAGGAGGCTTAATGGGACACTTTGGACGAGACAAGACGTTCGCCACACTCTCGAAGAACTACTTTTGGCCAAAGATGTTTCACGATGTCAATCGCTTCACCAACCGTTGATCTACATGTCGCAAAGCTAAGTCCAAAGCACATTCTCATGGCCTTTATATGCCTCTACCAATTCCGTATCTACCATGGGAAGACATTAGCATGGACTTTGTACTTGGTTTGCCTAGGACTTGAAATGGGAAGGATTCAGTATTTGTCATTGTGGACCGTTTCTCAAAAATGGCACATTTCATTCCTTGCAACAAGATAAACGATGCTTCACATGTTGCTACTCTCTTTTGTAGGGACATATTGCGTCTACATGGAGTGCCAAAGACTATCGTCTCGGACCACGACGTCAAGTTCCTTAGCTACTTTTGGAAGACCCTATGCGCCAAGCTAGGAATCAAGCTACTTTTCTTTACAGCATATCATCGACAAACCAACGGCCAAACGGAAGTTACCAACCGCACACTCTCCATTCTACTTCGGGTACTCATCAAGAAGAACATCAAGGAGTGGGAGGAGTGCCTACCTATCGCCGAGTTCTGCTACAACCGAGCAAGACACTCAACAACAGACAAGTCCCCCTTCGAGGTCGTCTACGGCTTCAACCCTTTGTCACCATTGGATATTCTCCCTCTACCACTCCAAGTGCGCATCAATTTGGACGCTAGTGCAAGAGCGACACATCTCAAGAAGGTGCATGAAGATAAAAGGAACACCATCGAGCGCCAAGTTCAATGCCTTGCGACCAAGCTCAACTTCAACAAGCACCCTATGGACTTCAACATTGGCGATCTCGTGTGGCTACACCTACGCAAGGACCGTTTTCCCCAAGAACGCAAGTCCAAGCTTTGACCCCGAGCGGATGGACCCATCAAGGTGCTCACACGATAGAACGACAATGCTTACAAGACCGACCTCCCGCGCGACAAGTACAACATGAGCGACATCTCCAACGTCAAAGATCTTTCTCCCTTCCATGGTGATGAAGAATTTGATCCGAGGGTGGATCTTCCCCAAGGGGGGGGGAGATGATGCGGAGCATCCCAAGGACATCCCCATGGACCCAACTACATCTCCTACAACACCTCTTGGACCCATGACATGAGCACGTGCAAGAGCTCTTGAAACCAAGGTGACATCTCTCCTCTCACAATTCCACTTTGATGCACATGAGACATGGCTACTACCTCATATGGACACTTTGTGCATGCTCAGGTATCATGGAGAAGCTAAGGAGCAAGGATAAAAGGAAGAGGAAGGTGGACATGACGACGGAGAAGAAGAAGTGATGAAGAGGAAGCTACAGGCTCCGGACAACTAGCCAGGACCGGACGTCCGATGATCTCCAGGCTCCGGACGTCCGACGCCACTGCACCCGAGCCAAATCTACAGATTTCTGGAACCCAGCGGACGTCCGACCCCGCCCGGACGTCCGACAGAAGACCACCCGAGCCGAATCTATAGACGTCCGACAGGCACCGGATGTCCGGACCCTCGCGAGCCTCTGGACGACCGGTGACTCCCGGACGTCCGACGCCTGTGTGCTGTTTTCGAGTTGGCTGCAGCCCATGTACCCCTTCACCCCCTCTTTTGCACTAAGACTATATATAGACCTCCTATTCCTTCTAGCTAGGGTTAGCAAAGGATTAGCTCATATTTCGTGTAAGAGCTTTGCTCATCCACTTGCTTACCTTCTCGTCGGAGATTCGAGCCTCCTACGGAGAAGATCCCCCAAGCGGATTCAAGACCCCTCTTTAGGGAAGAACATCAAGACCTCCTCACGGAGAAGACCGTTACCCTTGTATCATCCTTGGTTGATCGTGTACCGTGTGAACCCTATATATTCGAGGATCTAGCACATGTGTAACTTGTTCTTGTTGGTTTAGTGTTTCTCTTGTGTTTCCCCCGTGATTTCCCCTCGTTTCCTACGTCGTGTTCATCGCGGGATCCGCTCCTATCGTGAAAGATCGGCCCCTAGGGTTCCTACCCTACATTAGGAGGTGTGTTAACGCAACAGAAGCGCCCCATAGCTTACTTAGTGAGAAACTCTCCGGCGCGCAACTCAATTATCCCATCTATGACAAAAAGCTAAATGCTTTAGTCCGTGTTTTGCATGAATAGGAACACTATCTTCGCCCTCATGAGTTTATCATTCATACCGAGCATGAAATTCTCAAGTACCTTAAGGGCCAAACCAAGTTGAACAAGCGTCATGCTAAATGGAGTGAATTTATTGAGTCTTTTCCTTATGTCATCAAGTACATTAAGGGTAAGGAAAACATTCTGGCGAATGTTGTTTCTCGCATATGCATGCTTGTTACTCAACTTGAATTAGATGTCATTGGCTTTGAGCATATAAAAGACTTGTATGAGCATGATCCTACTTTTGCTATTCCTTATGCCAAGTGTTTGACGCACACCTCTTGGGAACGCTATTACATCAAAGATGGATATCTTATGAGAGCTAACAAACTTTGCATCCCCGAGTTTTCTCTTCGTTTGTTGATTTTGCAGGAATCTCATGGAGGAGGCTTAAGGGGACATTTTGGACACGACAAGACTTTTGCCACGCTCTCCAAGAACTACTTTTCGCCCAAGATGTACCGCGACGTCAACCGCTTCACCAACCGATGCTCAACAAATCACAAAGCTAAGTCCAAAGCTCAGTCCCATGGCTTTTATATGCCTCTACCAATTCCATATCAACCATGGGAAGACATTAGCATGGACTTTGTACTTGGTTTTCCTAGGACTAGAAATGGGACGGATTCGGTATTTTTCGTTGTGGACATTTCTCAAAAATGGCACATTTCATTCCTTGCAACAAGATAGACGATGCTTCACATGTTGCTAATCTCTTTGGTAGGGAAATATTGCGTCTACATGGAGTGCGAAAGACTATCGTCTCGGACCGCGACTTCAAGTTCCTTAGCTACTTTTGGAAGACCATATGCGCCAAGCTTGGAATTAAGCTACTCTTCTCTACGGCATATCATCCACAAACCGACGGCCAAAAGGAAGTCACCAACTGCACACTCTCTGCTCTACTTCGAGTACTCATCAAGAAGAACATCAAGGAGTGGGAGGAGTGCCTACCTATCGTTGAGTTCGCCTACAACCGAGCAAGACACTCAACAACCGGCAAGTACCCCTTCGAGGTCATCTATGGATTGAACCCTTTGTCACCATTGGACATTCTCCCTCTACCACTCCAAGAGCGCATCAATTTGGACGCTAGTGCATGAGTGGCACATCTCAAGAAGGTGCATGAAGATACAAGAAACACCATCGAGCGCCAAGTTCAACGCCTTGCGACCAAGCTCAACTTCAACAAGCACCCTATGGTCTTCAACATTGGTGATCTCGTGTGGCTACACCTTCACAAGGACCGTTTTCCAGAAGAACACAAGCTCAAGCTTCGACCACGAGCGGATGGACCCTTCAAGGTGCTCGCACGCTACAACGACAATGCTCACAAGATCGACCTCCCACGCGACAAGTACAACGTGAGCGACATCTTCAACGTCAATGATCTCTCTCCCTTCCATGGTGATGAAAAATTTGATCCGAGGACAGATCTTCCCCAAGGGAGGGGAGATGATGCGGAGCATCCCAAGGCCATCCCCATGGACCCAACTACATCTCCTACGACACCTATTGGACCCATGACACGAGCACGTGCAAGAGCTCTTGAAACCGAGGTAACATATCTCCTCTCACAATTCCACTTCGATGCATATGAGACATGGCTACTACCTCATATGGACACTTTGTGCATACTGAGGTATCATGGAGAAGCTAAGGAGCAAGGACAAGAAGAATTAGAAGGTGGACGAGAAGACGGAGAAGAAGGGCGGCTGTAGGAAATGTCCGAGCCACCGGACGACCGGCCGGGAAGACGTCCGACACCTGATGCTCCAGCCAAACCCCAGCGAGCGGACGTCCGGCCCAGACTAGACGACTAGTGCCCCTGCACCCGAGAAAAACGAGCGAACGACCGGTGCCAGCGGACGACCAGCGACCGGACGACCGGCAGCCACCGGAAATCCGCTACACTAGCATCCGAGCCAGAACGAGCGGACGACCGGTAGCCACCGTACGTCCGGACACTCCTGAGACACCGGACGACCGGTCCCCAGAGGACGTCCGGTACCTGGCTGTGTCCAGATTCGGGCCCGAGGCCCATGTACCCCTACTTTCGGCCCCATTTGCACATACACTATAAATAGACCTCCTATTCATCCTAGCTAGGGTTAGCATTGGTTTATCCCATTTTGAGAGATAGAGCATTGCTCATCCACATCGGATCTACTCCTCGTGAGAGACCGCGGCCTCTTCAGAGAAGATCCCTTTGGATTCAAGACCTCCTTGTAGTGAAGAACATCAAGACCTCCTCACGGAGAAGACCGTTACCCTTGTATCGTCCATAATTGATCGTGTACCGTGTGAACTCTTATGTATCCGAGGATCTAGCACATGTGTGAATATCTTGTGTCGGTTTAGTGTTTCTCCCATGATTTCCTTTGTGTTCCCCTCGTTTTCCGCTTCTGTTCTTCGTGTTCATCGCGGGATCCACTCCATTCATGAAAGATCAGCCCCTAGGGTTCCTACCCTACATCAATACATAGAGCATACTTGGGAAAGAAGTCGTTGCATTTTTTCTTAGTAGGTTGTGCACGGGTCTTCATATCCACCTATTTTGCAATCGTGCTAGTGTCTCTCAAGTGTTGTGCAACAAGAGCATTTTTCGTGGTTTCCACATTTTGGCTCATTCCTTGGTTGCACGACCCCATTTATCTCTCTGTGTGTGAGTTCCCGTGTACCATTTGCAATTGGTCTACTTGTTGCATTTGCAAATCTGTGAATCTTTTCCAACATTATTGAAGTCACTAACAATTGCATCAAATTTTGTGCCACCATCCTAACCGAGCTCCACCATAAGATTTTACTTGTGTAGGTGTCATAAACCGACAAGGATTGGTACCAATTGTGCTATTTCCTTGTTCCACATTTGAGTGATCATTGATCCGTCTTCAACATCGGTCAAGGTACATTTGGTATAAGTTATTCTCTTTCCCTCACTCACATATTTGCTTGGAATGATGGATAGGCCAAGTACTTCTACCAACCCACTCTTCATTGAGCAAGACGACGACATGTCTTCCTACATCACAAAGAGCCACCTCTTCGGTGCACAACGAGCTTTGCATGAAGAGAAACAATCAATGACCGAACGCATCGACAACCTCGCCACCGACTTGCGACTCACCAAGCAACGTACACGAGACTACTTCGACAAGTACATAGCATCTCTCAAGGGGGATATTCGAAAAATGATGGCCAACCGCTCTTATACCTCGTCGTCCTACTCAAGAAGGAGCCACTCAAGTCGACACTCTGACGACACTATCTCCAGCTCAAGTACCCCGACATCGAATACTCTTCAACGTGCCGCGCACCAAGATCATCAAGCAAACCGTAATCCTCTACACGACAATGACTCTCAAGAGCAACAACACCGTCAAAACCAAGCAACTTTTGCGTAAGCACGAGAACGGCAACGCCAACACCATCAAGAAGAGGAAGAGGGAGTGCGTCTACACCAAGATGCACAAGATGCCAAGGCACAACGTCAAGAACAACAATTGCGAGAAGCTCAATAACTTGTGGCGCAACGTACCCTCTAAGACCCAAGTCGAGTCGAAGCCACGCACAACTAACAAAATTATGAGCACCGAGAAGTTCTTCGCGAAGAAGTTCAAGAGAGGAACTATCAAGCTCGAGTGCATCATCAAGTTCCACGACCTCCTCGCCAAGAACCCCAAGTTCACAAAGAGCAAGAACACAATGGAAATCCTCCACGACAAGAGAAAGTTGAGGGAGACAATCCTCCTCGTCAAGAACGTCACCACCCTCGACACCAACACAATGAAGAGTAATGATACGACAAGCTAAAGTTCACCATGCCATGGAATCAATGATCCAAAAGAATACCTTTCATGGGCATTGAAGGATGACAAAATCTTCCATTTGCACAACTATGAGGAAGATAAGAAAAGATCGCGATGGCATCTCTTGAGTTCCAAGACTACGTCGTCATTTGGTGGGAACAAGTCATTGAGCGCCGTGAGGCAAGAGGTGAACCACCCATCACTACTTGGACGCAAATGAAGGATGTCATGAGAGCATGTTTCATGCCAACATACTACAACTGCGACCTCTTCAAGAAACTCCAACTCCTCAAGCAAGGAACCAAGAGCGTTGAAAAATACTACAAGGAAATGGAGATTGCCATGATACGAGCTAATGCTATGGAAGATGATGAGCAAACTATGGCACATTTCTTGAATGGACTCAATCATCCAATCAAGAAGATCGCGGACTTCCAACCATACTCGAACCTCATCGACCTAGTGCATAAAGCCACCAAGGCGGAATGTCAAGTGCAAGATGACTTCAAATATGCCAAGTTCTCATCCAAGTCCTATGGTTTCTCCAACACCCAAGCTTCAATGAATCCAATGCCTTCTACCTCAACCAAGCCATCTACAAGCAATGCCGTCGAGTTACAAGAAAATTATGACAACCTCAAGCCATCCTCCTACAACAAGCAATTTCAAGCCAAGAGCTTCATCATCATCTACCCCAACGGATGAGACCATCAAGACAAGTTCCTTCAAATGCTTGACATGCGGAGGCCGAGGCCACAAGTCTTTTGAGTCTACAAACAAGCGCACCTTGATGCTCAACGACGATGGTACCTATGACTCCAAGAGTGAAGGCAAAATGGAAGCCATTGAGAAAGTGGCCATGCATCGGCAAGTGAACGAAGATGACAAGGATCAAGTCTTTGGCGACAAAGACTCAAGCCCTGCTCTTGTTGTCTCCAAGGTCTTGACTCTTCAACATCAACAAGAAGACCAAAGATGTCATATATTCCATACCAAGGCTGGCATCAACGGAAGGTCCGTCAAGGTCATCATCGATGGAGGGAGTTGTCATAACTTGGCAAGTGAAGAACTATGATCCAAGCTCCAATTGGCCAAGATGAAGCACCCACATCCCTACAAAGTTCAATGGCTTAGCGACTCTGACACTATCCAAGTCGAGCATAGGGTACAAGTCTCCTTCAAAATCGGAGCATACGAAGACACTTTGGAGTGTGATGTCGTTCCAATGTCCGTTTGTGATGAGGACATCAATACTATTGTTACACCCACAGCCCTTGCTGCTATACATACTGGACCAATTACTAGAGCTCACGCACGCCAATTAAATTATCAGGTACTTTAGTTTCTTGGTAATGATTCTAATGTTCATGAGAATATCACGCTGCTTAAATTGGATACATTTGTTTTTCTTACAAATGAAGGGCCTGGCATGGATAAGAGGGATGAACACTGGAGCAAGACCAAGCATGGAGATGATGGCATGCGCAAGGGGATCAAGAACGGAGTTACAAGTGATCATTTCAAGACTTTGAAGCCACCATAAGGGGTGCATGAAGCCTTGGACGAAATATACAAGATGCCACTTCATAAATTTCGTCCAGAGGCTATTCTTGGTGTTGCGTCAACTTATTATTGGGCCAGGCCCATGTATTTTCGAAATACTTATGTATAGGCTTGTTTTAGAGTATGTATGTATGTGTGGGGAAACACGAGATAGGGCTGGTTTCGTACCCCTCCTTCAAGGGCCACGAAATTCCCCCCTCTTCCTCCATATATACAGCCCTTAGGGCATCGTTTAGACTTTGGGTTTTTTTAGATTAAAAGTATGCCATAGATGCAACTTCACGTACTTCGTTTGTGTCCAACGACCAGACCAAGATGTCACAGAACCCCACCTTCATCAATAAAGCTTTCCTCTTATATTCGCAATATCTAGATTGCAATTTCAATTTCTTGCTTGTTCTTCGTTGCTTGCAGGAAATAGACCCTCGTGGTCAGGTTGATCATGCTCCGGTGTGGTCCATAACCTCTCGGAGTTGGTTTAGCAATTGCTAAGGTGCGACGTCCTCGCACATTCGTAGTCGGATCGTCAAAGTTGACTTCCAAGAAAATGATAGCCACCATCTCATCGAAAGATCGGCCCCTCACCTCTATCAAGTGGTATCAGATTTTCAGGTTGCTCGGTGAGATTTTACGGTTTTTCGTAGTTTAGATCGAGTCTGTTGTTCATACCTACATTCCACGAAAAAGCCAAAAAAAATTTATTAGGGTTAGTTCATCATATCTGAACCAATCTGATCCTTTGCATAATCTTTTTAGGGTTTTGCATTGTTGAGTTTGCGGTTGCGTCGTCGTGTCTACTTGCTGGTCTTAGTGTCTAGTCCTTTAGAGTTTCGACTTCTGATCACAAGTTGTCACGCTGCCGCCGCATCATCATCATCACCGCTACCATATCCACCATCATCGTCACCACTGCCATATACCACCATCGTCATCACCGCTACCATATACCACCATCATCATCGCCGCTGCCATATACCACGTATCCACCACCATCACGATAATCCGAGTCCACCTCCATCAGAGATTCGCCACCAGTCCGAGTTCTACCAGATTCATCTCCGCCACCAGTCCTAGTCCGAGTCCAGTATTTGTTGCGTTGTTTTCGAGTTCCAGATCACACGATACTTCGAGTCGTGATAGAGTAGGACTCCCGAGATTCTGTGCTACCCGCAGTAGAAAAAATAGTTCCAGTTTAAAAAAAACTAAGTCTGGAAAATTTTGGCTAGGCAATTTTTAGACCATTTGTAGACTTTTTCAAAAAAATTTGTTGCGGAGCAAACAAAAAAAGAAAAAAAATTGCAAAAAAAGTGAAAAAAAAATTCAGAGCATGCTCCTCCCTTGTTTTCGTGCAGCGTTGTGATTTTGTTGGTGTTCTAGGCTCGCGTCTCTAGCACAGTCTAGCCTAGGACCAGCACAGTACCGTCGTTGAGCGTTTATTCAACTTTGCATCTCTGAATTGATTATTTCTGACCCTTTTTGCTACCATATTATAAGCCTTCCAAGCTTTCAGAGTTTTGACTCTCCTTGGTAATCGCCTAATCCAAGCTTTCAGAGTTTTGACTACGACGGGTGCCGATCACCGCCTACTGCTGGGTAAGAACTGGTAAGAATTTGAGATTTGCTTGAAGGATTTGTGACACCCACCACCACCTCTTGTTAGTAGTCTATAGGATCATATTCTTGTGTGTTTCTATTGCTGCTAACCATGGCAGGATCACAAGCCGACGAGACTGACTGGGAGAACATGACGAATAAGGAGTTGCATGATAAATTTCAGCAAATGATGAGTGGACAGGTGCAAGATGTGCTAAACAGATTAGAAGAGGCCATGGAGAAGATAGATGGCATAGAGAAGACGTTCGAAACAAACCTTGATAACAAGTTCAATGAATTGCTCACGCGTCTTCCACAACCACCACCGGCTGCACCTAACGCACCTCTACAACAGCAGCAACAGCAACAACAACAACAACAACAACAACAACAACAACAACAACAACAACAACAACAACAACAACAAAAACAACAACAACAACAAAAACAACAACAACAACAACAACAACAACAACAATAACAACAACAACGACGACGACGACGACAACAACGATGACGACGACTACCTCCACGTCGCGAAACAACCCTCTGCCGAGCGAGCCGTCTTCCTCTTGCGTCTGGCCAAACTGTTGGTGCTGCTGTAGATACTTCTGTGGCTCCTGCTGCCGATGCGGAGGAGGATGATTTTGCGGGAGATTACGAGGATGAGGATGATCAAAATTAGAACTATGTGCAACCACCAGCACCGCAACCACCAAGTCATCCACATGCAAGTAATGCTAATGGTAGGGATCCCCCTTAGGTACGAGATCATGACCATCTCCCTAAACTGAAATTGAATATTCCACCATTTGAGGGTAGATATGTTCCTGATATATATCTTAATTGGGAGTTAGAAACTGAACAATGATTTACTTGTTTACAATATCCCGAGGAGAGACGTGTTCCTGCTGTTGTTTGTGCTTTCACTAGTTTTGCATGTGTTTGGTGGTCTGAGCATTGTAGATTATATTCTATTCCAGCTACTTGGGCTGCTTTGAAAACTGCTATGCGTACTCGTTGGGTTCCACCATATTATCAACGTGAATTACTTCAAAAATTGCAGCGCTTAAGACAAGGAAAAAAATTTCTGTAGAAGAATATTATCAGGAATTGCAAACTTGCATGAATAGATGTGGTATTGTTGAGGAGAATGAAGCTATGCTTGCACGTTTTATGGGTGGATTAAATAGAGAGATTCAGAACATTCTAGAGTATAAGGAGTATACTAATATCACTTGTTTATTCCATCTTGCTTGTAAAGCTGAACGTGAAGTGGAGAATCGACGGGCATTGGCGCGAACTAACTTTTCTGCAGGTTGATCTTCATCATGGACACCACGTGCATCTTCTGCTTCCACTGCACCAGCATCTCCATCAGGTGCCACCTCCGGCCATGATAAAAGAAAGCAGGCACAACCACCACTATCTGCCAAGAGCACACCTGTCGGGCCTGCACAGAGCTCTTCTTCCATGGCATCAACAGGGCACACAAGTGATATTATTTGTCGTCGTTGTAAGGGAAGATGACATTTTGTGAGAGAATGCAAATCTCAGCATGTGATGATTGCTACTGAGGATGGTGGGTATGAGTCCGCTAGTGATATGATGAGGAGACTTTGGCTCTTATTACACGTGAAGACCACGGTGGAGATGATTCGGATCATGAGATGCAATACATGGCTCCTGAAGATGCTGACAGGTATGAATGTTTAGTTGCTCAACGTGTTTTGAGTGTGCAGGTCACACAAGCTGAGCAAAATCAGAGGCATAATTTGTTCCATACAAAGGGAGTTGTGAAGGAACGTTCTGTTTGCGTCATCATAGATGGAGGGAGCTGCAACAACTTGGCTAGCTTGGAGATGGTGGAGAAGTTATCTCTCACCACAAGACCACATCCACATCCTTACTACATCCAATGGTTCAACAAAAGTGGCAAGGTTAAGGTAACACGTACTGTTCGTGTGCATTTTAGTATCTCTACATAGGCTGATTATGTTGATTGCGATGTGGTACCTATGCAAGCATGTTCCTTATTACTTGGTAGACCATGGCAATTTGATAAAAAAATTATGTACACCATGGTAGAAACAATCAGTACACTCTTGTTCATAAGGATAAAAATATTACTTTGCTTCCTATGACTCCTGATTCCATTTTGAAAGATGATATTAATAGAGCTAATAAAGCAAAACAGGAGAAAAGTAAGAGTGAAAATCAGATTGTGGCAAAAGAATTTGAGCAACTGATGTAGGGTAGAACCCTAGTGGCCCGATCTTTCATGAAAGGAGCGGATCCCGCGATGAACACGAAGAACACGAGGGGGAAAACGAGGGGAAAATCACGAGGGGAACACAAGAGAACACTCAAACCAACAAGAATGATCGCACATGCGCTAGATCCATGAACACAAAGAGAGATACAAGATCCAAAGTCAATAACGGGCGATACAAGAGGTAACGGTCTTCTCCGTGCGGACGTCTTGAGGGGGCCGCCCAAGAGGGGGTCTTGATGATCTTCTCTGCAAGGAGGTCTTGAATCCAAGGTGGATCTTCTCCGTAGAGGGGCCGCGGTCTCTCTTGTGGAGTAGATCCAATATGGATGAGCGTAGCTCTATCTCTAACATGAGCTAAACCAACACTAACCCTAGAAAGTTGGACGAGGTGGAGTATATATAGTCTAGGGGGGAGAAGGCATACACAGACCTCGTCCCTTCACTTTGCACAGACACGGGAGGCCGGATGTCCGGGCTGGTCGGGCCGGATGTCCGGGCTTTCAGGCGATGCCTGATGTCCGGGCTGGGGAGGCCAGATGTCCGGGCTGGAGTGATGGCACTTGTTGCTCTTGGGTTCAGAGGGGCTGGATTTCCGGGCTGGGAGCCGGATGTCCGGGGGCTCGGGAATGGCCGGATGTCCGGGCTGGCGAGGCCGGATGTCCGGGGCCTGGGAGCTGTTCTCCGTCTTCTTCCGTCATCGCTTACATGTTTCCCTCGCGGATGGTGTAGTTTTTCCTTGGCGCTTGCACTCCTCCTCAACATCTGTGAAGCTCCGACAACACCTATGCATGCACACGGGAGAACTGTCAAGTAGTATACCATCCTCGAAGGGGTCAAGTGAGCACGTGTAAAGGAGATGATTCACCTTTGTGTATGTGAAGTAGATGTTGCATGTGTCACTTGCCAAACAGACTCTTGACATGGTGATGTCCATAGGATGCTTCGCATCATCTCCCCTCCCTTGGGAAAGATCCGACCTCGGATCGAAATCCAAATCACCATGGGAAAGAGATGGCATCGCCGTGTAGGAGTGGTCTATCACCAAGTTCTCGTCATCTTGAAGCTCGAAATGGGCACTCACCAATGTCGCACCATCTTGGGATTCCTTCAAAAGTAGCAAAAACAACAAGCACTTGGAAAAACAAATGTGGTTAGCGGTAGTGCAAAACCAAGCATTAAGAGGTGATTCACCAAACAAGTGTCGTAATCATGCAAAGCATATGGTGTGACAAAGGATTGTGACATGGCATGTAAGCATATCAGTCGAGCACAATCAAAGATATCATGGGGACAAGCATGTAAATGTCAGGTAGTGATGCACATATGTGTGACAAGAGAAGAAGCATCTACCTCAAGTTCATAGCAAGCATGGGCAAATTGCTCAATGAAAGGTCTATGGTAGGCATAAGAAGCATTCACGACACCAAATAAAATGAAGTGTCTAAACACATGGGTCAAGTGCAAGACAATCCAAGCATAATGTGCATTGGGTGTAGTGAATATCGTGTGGCACTCAACACAATGGAAAGATCAATTGTTCATCATGTGTGAGGCAATCAAGCAAGCATGTAGCAGTCAATGGGACATGGCATATGTGAAGTGATGACATTTTTGCAACCAAACATGTGATAGGAGCAAGTAACCAAGAACTGGATGCAACACACAAGGCATATATATCATGATGCATGGAATTGTGAAAATCACAAGTGGAAGCAAGATCTCTAACATGTGCCCAAGCAAGGGGTCCAAGATGACAAATAAGTCGCATGCTGCAAGCAACACAAGTAGTATGATCCACAATATGCATGCTCATGGTTTGGGGGTTCACAAAAGAGAAGGATATCACCTTGAAAGCATGTTCTTGTGCGTCATTCACAATGCCGAAGTACAAGCAAGTGCGATGTAGAATCGTCGTGGTATAAGGTGGTTCGCTCTCAAGAGCTCGGATTGTCAACTCACGTGGCGGGGAAGTCGACACGAAGTCCAAGTATCCTACACATGCACACAACAAAAAGAACATATGCGCATGGTAGATAAACACATCATCCATCATGATGGTTCGCTTCTCTTGCACATAACCATTAGAAACACAAGTGCATGAATAATATGATGCAACAATGGCAATATTCATGGCACTAGGTATATGGTGCAAAGAGGTAAGACAAGCATGCTTCACAAGGAATATGTCAAAATCTCCAAATAGATGTGAGAATGCTATGGGGGCAATCTCATGAGCAAGGCGAAATGCATCGTTGCACTCAATACATGGCAAATCATCTACCATGAGAGAGGCAACATATGGATATATATGACAAGAAGGAATAACAATCATGTGCAAAGCATGTAGATGGTTGTCATCAACCGCATGAAATGAGCAAGTATGAATCATCGGTGATGCAACAAGGCAAGCAACCATAGTAATCAAGTCGTGCAAGCTAGTAGTGCGAAGATGCAACATACCAGAGGAGATCATGGCAATCATGTCATGTGAGCAAATAATCGGCATAGACAATGCACATGACATATCGCAAGCACGAACACAAAGCATGATCATAGTATCATCATAGGAATGGGGCACAAAGCAAATATGGCAATAACAAGTGTTATCTCCACCAAGCTTGCAAATACACATACAAGTAGTAGAATCAATCATCATGTGTAATGCAAAGCATGTGTCACAAATGCATGGCAAAAGCATAGGAATGAGCATATCAAGCAAAGTGAACATGGCAAGATGGGCAAAGGATATATAATGGACAACAACCCATAGCCAAGTGAGGGTCACCTAGAAGAAATGCGTGAAGTCTTTGCGCGAAGAGAGTGGTAGGAAAGACAATCCATGGGATCCCAAGTCATCATTGCTCTCTAGATCTCGTTTTGTCAACTCGTGGGATTGCGAGGTTGACAGGAATTCATGTGTACCTACACAAAAGAGACACAAACGAAAGAGACTGTGTGTGTGGTAAATGTACACATCATCCATCATGATGTGTATGTGAACATGTGAGTTAGTACAAGATAAGCATCACTCAAAGAAATTTGATGCATGGTATAAGAACATGTCATCCATCATGAAAGAATAGTTATTGTGTATGACACGATGGGGATGCAAATTGAGCATACAAGTATAAGGATCATGCAATGGGTGGGAGTGATCACAATATCCTAAAAATGTATGAGGAAACTATGGGGGTCTCCTCATGTGCAATATTTGAAACATCATATGGAGAAAATGGGCAACACCCAAAATAATGCATATTCGAAGCTAGGTGGTTATGGCATGGCATATGAGGGAAATGATGCAAAGGTAGCATGTCAATATCATCACAAGAGAAACAAATGCCAATAACCATAGGCTTGTCATCTATGCCATAAGTGCAAATTGGGTTAATCTTAATGGCATATGCATAGTCACTATGAAGAGATTGCAAATATGACATGTGGTCGATCTCATGCATAGCATATGACAAGTCAAGCGGATTGGCAAACATGATGTGACCGAGAGAATTAGCACAAGAAATCCTATGTAACATGGCATCACAACTAATAGAATCCACATGGCAGTCATCATACTCATCATAAATGGGCAAATCATCGCATGGGGAGGTCACACTAGCATGAAGCATGGAAATAGGTTGATCAACATCATGCAAGCAATCAATGTCAAGAATGTCCACTAGTGGGACTAGAGCATCACCTTCACCTATGTTACCTTGTTCATTCCACTCTAGTGGTGTAGGTGAGGTGGGTAAGACCAAATGGTGGTCATCTTCATCTTGATGGAACCATGTGGGGGGTGCATCATATTCTACCATGGCCATCGTCTTGTCCAAAGGGAGGACGAAGTCATCGTGAATCGGCATGTCATCATAGATGGGACCTAACACCAAATGAGAAGACCAATAGAGGTAGAGGTCAAGTCGTTAGTGTTGAAAGTGGCCTCACATGACCTATCAACTATCTCACTCTCTCTATGTGGTGGTTCACTCACTACCTCAAAATAGGTGCACTCAAACTCACATATGGTGGGGTCACTCATCTCACTCAAGAGGTGGGGGTTTTGGTTCTCCTCACATGGGAATTGGGGCAACACATCATATATGGGGCTAGTGGTGAAGTCACTCTCACTCTCAATATGGTGGCTAAAGTCACTCAAATCATCACATGTCGCCGTGGTCGAAGGGAAAATCCCATGCTCAACCATATCATCATCGTCGCCGTGGATGAAGGCCGAAGATGGCACATCATCACACTCGCCTCCTAAGATGGAAGCATCATCCTTGCTCGCCACCTTGTAGCTTGCCTCCAAAGCTTGGTCCTTGAGGTTCTCCGTAGTCGTACTTTACGCCACACCATCTTGAAAAAGAGTCGAAGTAGACTCGGCATCATCAATGCCACAAAAGAGGGATGGCGGTGAAGTCGAACTTGGGAGCATCGTCTTGGAGCTCGTCGGGCTTGGACATCTTGGTCGTACTAGCCTCATGCTCGTTCCCATGGAGCTTGGTCGTCGCGAAGTGTGCTTGGGGTCGAGAAGCCTTGGCCTTCATGAGTTCTTGTTCCGCCTTGAGAGCACCAATGTAGTTGTCGTCGAGGCACTTGTAGTTCTCGAGGAAGATTGTCTTGGAGATGTCGTTGTGTAATCCCATCATGAAGTGGAACTTCATAGAATTGGGGTCGTCCACGCCGGCTCGTCGCAAGGCAATCTTCATCTCCTTGAAGTACTCATCGATGGACTTGGATCCTTGGGTGGTGTTCTCCAATTGGCGTAGAAGTTGTTCCGTGTAGGTTGGAGGCACAAACTCTCGCCGGAAATCTCTCTTCGTCTTGGGCCAACTCATGTCGTAGCTCTCCGAAGGTGCGTGAAGCCACCATGTGGACGCGTAGTCGTGGAATTTCCTTGTGGCGCATGCCACTTGATCTTCGGGAGGAACTTGATGTAGCTTGAGGTAGTCGTCCATCAAATGCTCCCACTAGAGATACTCCTCGGGTTCTAGAGTCCCATAGAAAGGAATCTCATGGTCGATGTTGAGGTCATAGTAGCTCGTGGAAGTCGCGGACTTGAGCTTGGTGAGCTTCTATTGAAGTGCTTGTGGGCGAAGATGCCGTATGTCCGTAGGCGACGATGCCTTGAAGTCGCTTGGCGAAGATGCCAAGGGAGATGGTGAAGTCGTTGAGCGGTTGTTGGTGTTGAGCTCTTGACCTTCACATCCTTGTTTGTGATGGTGTCGATGCCGATGTGATCTTGCCGGAGATGGTAGCTTGGAGGCATGTGCTCTTGAGTGTCTTATCGAAGATGAGGAAGACCGCTTGTAGGACTTGATGAGGGCTTTGTTCTCATCCATTTGAGCTTGCATCTTGGCGTTGGTGGAGTTTTGTGTGGCATCGAACTCGTCGTTGTTGTTGTAGACCGAAGATGAAATGCCTTGCCTATCCATCACTCCAAGAGAAAAACGTGAGTGGTAGAAAGAGAAGAACGAATACCAAATGTACCTTGACCGAAGTTGAAAGTGGATCAATGATCACTCCTATGTGGACAAGGAAATAGCACAATTGGTACCAATTCTTGTTGGTTTCTCACACCTACACAAATAAGGCTTATGGTGGAGCTCGGTAAGGATAGTGGCACAAAAATTTGATGCAAAATGTTAGCAAGAGTCAATAATGTTGAAAGATATTCATATATTTGCAAGTGTAACAAGTAGACCAATAGCAATATGTGGCACACGGAAACACACACACAAATAGATAAATGGGGTCGTGCAACCAAGGAATGAGCTCAAAATGTGGAATCCACGGAAAATGCTCGTGTTGCACAACTCAAGAGAGATGCTAGCATGATTGCTTATAGGCGGATACGACACTTGTGCACAACCTATAGGATGCTAAATGGATAACTTTCTATCCCAAGTATGCTATATATGTATGATGTTCCAGTGGTATGATCCAAGATGATCGGATATGACAATCTTATATGCAATGTGGTATGATGCTATGGCACTTTCTTACAAGCTTATTTCTCTTCCTCTTTTGCTTAAAAGCTTATTCTTTTTTTCTTTGTATGGCCACTTTTGCACAATGCACAAACTAAGATAGCTATTGTGTATATGCGGGAACAAACTTGAGGCACACGAGATGCTATGATACCAATATGATATCGTATGGTGTGCAATGAACGGTGTAGATCACTAATGTGAACAAGTAACGTTGCCGGCAATACTCAAATGGCTAGTCTCGATAGGCAAGTGACGCAAAATGGGCTAGGGGTTATCAATGCAATGGCAAGGGAATGTACAATGGAGGGATACCACGATACCAAGATGATATGGAGGTTACCGTCCATGTCGATGATGAGTGGCAGTGATCTTGATGGAGATACCAAGATGATGGAGACTCGTCCCTAAGTAGCCGAAACACCTTAGGAAACGGAAAAACCGCAAACTCAAAATCTCAAACGTCAAATGTCAAAATGGTGGTAGCGGGATGTGGTGGTGGCGGAAGCTCAATGTAATTGCGGAATTGCAATGATGGGTTTTGCGAGTAGGCAATGCGGAAGTGGAGGGTAAGGTGGTGTACTATACACGGTGTCGGAGTTGAAAGCACGGTCCCTAAGTAGCCGAAACACCTTAGGAGACACAACTCACAACACTAACAAAATTGGGTTAAGTTGGGATGGTGGAAGTGTATGGTGGTCAAGCCTATGCGGAAGTTATGGTGGTGGTGGTTGATGAAGAAGCAATCGTCCCTAAGTATCATAGACACCTTAGGAGACTCAAATCACTAATGCGATGGGGAACAAAATTGGTTAGGTTGTGTAAGTCGGTGGTGGTTATGCGGAGGTAGTGGTGGAAGCCCTAGGCAAAGATGCCAAAGTTCCAAAAATTTGATGGAGTCAAATGGTGATGGTAGTATTTTTGTGGGAAGGGGGATGTCAAGAGCTTTCCAACGAGCTAAAGAACGTCAAAAACGGACTCCTGATGAATTAGTTATGGACAAAACGGTGAAACGGGGAAGCTGAAATGTACAGGGGCCGGATGTCCGGGGTGGAGCCCGGATTTCCGGGGCTGTCTGTCCAGAACCGAGCAGATTTAGTGCTCCAGGAGCCGGATGTCTGGCTTGGGGCCCGGATGTCCGGCCAGATGGCCCGGATGTCGGGCCCGATGATTCCAGATCTCGTTTGGGGCAGAAATTTTCGAATTGGGGGCGGAAATGGATGATTCCAAGGACAAAATTGGAGAGATTTCGTGGATGGAAAGTGGGGAAACTTGGGGATATGCTATATCTACTCGAAACCAAGTAAATCCATGGATCAAAATCAACAAAACTTCTTCAAACCAACAAATCACAAAAAAATTGGGGCTATTTTTGGTGGGGATTTTCGAATTTAGGACGAAATCAACAAAATTAGGCTAGAAAACACAACGAGGAGTTTCCGAAATCGTGATCAACGTGGCTCATGATACCAAGATGATGTAGGGTAGAACCCTAGTGGCCCGATCTTTCACGAAAGGAGCGGATCCCGCGATGAACACGAAGAACACGAGGGGGAAAACAAGGGGAAAATCACGAGGGGAACAAAAGAGAACACTCAAACCAACAAGAATGATCACACATGCGCTAGATCCATGAACTCAAAGAGAGATACAATATCCAAACTCAACAACGGACGATACAAGAGGTAACGGTCTTCTCTGTGAGGAGGTCTTGAGGGGGCCACCCAAGAGGGGGTCTTGATGATCTTCTCCGCAAGGAGGTCTTGAATCTAAGGTGGATCTTCTCCGTAGAGGGGCCGCGGTCTCTCTCGTGGAGTAGATCCAATATGGATAAGCGTAGCTCTATCTCTAACATGAGCTAAATCAACGCTAACCCTAGAAAGTTAGTCTAGGGGGGAGAAGGGATACACAGGCATCGGCCCTTCACTGTGCGTAGACAGGGGAGGCCGGATGTCCGGGCTGGTCGGGCCGGATGTCCGGGCTTTCAGGCGATGCCGGATGTCCGGGCTGGGGAGGCTAGATGTCCGGGCTGGAGTGGTGGCACTTGTTGCTCTCGGGTTTGGAGGGGCCGGATTTCTGGGCTGGGAGCCAGATGTCCCGGGGCTCGGGAACAGCCGGATGTCCAGGCTGGCGAGGCCGGATGTCCGGGGCCTGGGAGCTGTTCTCCGTCGTCGCTTCCATGCTTCCCTCGCGGATGGTGTAGTTATTCCTTGGTGCTTGCACTCCTCCTCAACATCCGTGAAGCTCCGACAATACCTATGCATGCACACGGGAGAAGTGTCAAGTAGTATACCGTCCTCGAAGGGGTCAAGAGAGCACGTGTAAAGGAGATGATTCACCTTTATGTATGTGAAGTAGATGTCGCACGTGTCACTTGCCAAACGGACTCTTGACATGGTGATGTCCATAGGATGCTCCGCATCAGCAACAAATGAAGCCTAATAATATACCATCTAGTGTTGCTTCTAAAATCAAATTGAAAAGTGCATCTTTACTTTCCACCAAATTTGATATTGATGATCTAGATTTTAGCAACTCTGTTTTCTATGCTTTTGTGTGCAAAGAGGCATTATTTTCATTCAAGGACGTGCCTTCCTCTTTGCCTCCTGCTGTCACTAACATTTTGCAGGAGTTCGCTGATGTCTTTCCACAAGACGTGCCACCGGGATTACCAACTATTTGAGGGATTGAGCATCCAATTGACTTAATTCCCGGTGCATCATTACCCAACCGTGCACCATACCGTACCAATCTAGAGGAGATGAAGGAGATTATGCGTCAAGTACAAGAACTGCTCGACAAAGGTTATATACGCGAATCCCTTAGTCCTTGTGCTCTTCCTATCATTTTAGTGCCAAAAAAGGATGGTACGTCGCGTGTGTGCGTTGATTGTAGAGGCATTAATAATATTACTATTTGTTATCGTCATCCTATTCCTAGGCTAGATGATATGCTTGATGAATTGAGTAGTGGATACCATCAAATTCGTATGAAATTGGGAGATGAATGGAAAACAACATTTAGAACTAAGTTTGGGTTATATGAGTGGTTAGTCATGCCTTTTGGGTTAACCAATGCACCTAGTACTTTCATGAGATTAATGAACGAAGTTTTACGTGCTTCCATTGGACAATTTTTGGTAGTTTACTTTGATGACATATTGATTTATAGCAAATCTTTGGAGGAACATTTGGAACATTTACGTGTTGTTTTTATTGCTCTACGTGATGCACGTTTGTTTGGTATCCTTGGAAAGTGCACCTTTTGCACCGACCGAGTATCTTTTCTTGGCTATGTTCTTACTCCACAGGGAATTGAAGTTGATAAAGCCAAGATTGAAGCTATTGAGAGTTGGCCGCAGCCCAAAACGGTCACACAAGTGAGGAGTTTCCTCTGCCTTGCTGGTTTCTATAGGCGTTTTGTGAGAGATTTCAGAACCATTGTTGCACCTCTCAACGAGCTTACAAAGAAGGATATGCCTTTTGTTTGGGGTACCGCACAGGAAGAAGCCTTCACGGTACTGAAAGATAAGTTGACACATTCTCCTTTACCACAACTTCCTGATTTTAATAAGAATTTTGAGCTTGAATGTGATGCTAGTGGAATTGGATTAGGAGGTGTGTTATTACAAGATGGCAAACCTATTGCATACTTTTCTGAAAAATTGAGTGGGCCTAGTCTAAACTATTCTACTTATGGTAAAGAATTATATGCTCTTGTTCGGACCTTAGAAACATGGCAACATTATTTATGGCCCAAGGAATTTGTTATACATTATGATCATGAATCTTTGAAACACATTAAAAGTCAAGCAAAACTGAACCATAGACATGCTAAATGGGTGAATCCATTGAGACTTTCCCTGATGTCATTAAACACAAGAAGGGTAAAGAAAATGTTATTGCTGATGCATTGTCTTGTCGTTATACTATGCATTCACAACTTGACTTTAAAATATTTGGTTTGGAGACCATCAAAGATCAATATGTGCATGATGCTGAATTTAAAGATGTACTGTAGAATTGTAAGGAAGCGAGAACTTGGAACAAGTTCGTTCTTAACGATGGATTTGTGCTTCATGCTAACAAGCTATGCATTCCAGCTAGCTTCGTTCATATTTTGTTGTTGTAGGAGGCGCATGGAGGAGGATTAATGGGACACTTTGGCGTCAAGAAGACGGAGGATATACTTGCTATACATTTCTTTTGGCCAAAGATGAGACGGGATGTTGAGCGTTTTGCTGCTCGCTGCACTACATGTCAAAAAACTAAGTCACGACTCAATCCTCATGGTTTATATATGCCTTTGCCTGTACCTAGTGTTCCTTAGGAGGATATATCTATGGACTTTGTTTTAGGTTTACCTCGAACAAAGATGGGGAGGGATAGCATATTTTTTGTCATGGATAGATTCTCGAAAATGGCACACTTTATGCCATGTCATAAAAGCGAT
Organism: Triticum urartu; assembly: GCF_003073215.2. NCBI lineage: Eukaryota > Viridiplantae > Streptophyta > Magnoliopsida > Poales > Poaceae > Triticum > Triticum urartu. The sequence goes on along the minus strand of NC_053023.1, from coordinate 215,093,932 downwards.
GATGCTGTTAATGTTGCTGATTTGTTCTTTCGTGAAATTATTCGCTTGCATGGTGTATCAAATACTATTGTTTCAGATCATGATACTAAATTTATTAGCCACTTTTGGAGATGTTTATGGGCTAAGTTGGGGACTAAACTGCTTTTTAGTACTACTTGTCACCCCCAAACTGATGGACAAACTGAAGTACACAATAGAACATTGTCTACTATGCTTAGGGTTGTTTTGAAGGATAATAAGAAAATGTGGGAAGAATGCTTGCCTCATATTGAATTTGCTTATAATCGTTCATTGCATTCTACTACTAAGATGTGCCCATTTGAAATTGCGTATGGTTTCCTACCTCGTGCACCTACTGATTTGTTGCCTCTTCCATCTTTGGAGAAGGTTAATTTTGATGCTAAAGAACGTGCTAAATTGATTTTAAAAATGCATGAGTTAACTAAGGAAAACATTGAGCATATGAATGCTAAATAGAACTTGCTGGAGATAAGGGTAGAAAGCATGTTGTGTTTGCACCTGGAAATCTTGTTTGGTTACATTTGCGTAAGGATAGATTTCCTAATTTGCGCAAACAAAAACTAATGCCACGTGATGACGGTCCTTTTAAAGTGTTACAGAAAATAAATGATAATGCATATAAAATTGAGCTGCCTGCAGATTTTGGGGTTAGTCCCCCTTTTAACATTGCAGATTTGAAGCGTTATTTGGGTGAGGAAGATGAGCTTCCGTCGAGGACGACTTCATTTCAAGAAGAGGAGGATGATGAGGACATAAATACCATTGTTACACCCACAGCCCCTGCTACTATACATACTGGACCAATTACTAGAGCTCGCGCACGCCAATTAAATTATCAGGTACTTTTGTTTCTTGGTAATGATTCTAATGTTCATGAGAATATGATGCTCCCTAAATTGGATACATTTGTTTTTATTAGAAATGAAGGGCCTGGCATGGATATGAGGGATGAACACTGGAGCAAGACCAAGCATGGAGATGATGGCATGCGCAAGGGGATCAAGAACGGATTTCTAAGTGATGATTTCAGGACTTTGAAGCCACCATAAGGGGTGCATGAAGCCTTGGACGAAATATACAAGATGCCACTTCATAAATTTCGTCCAGAGGCTATTCTAGGTGCTGCGTCACCTTATTATTGGGCCAGGCCCATGTATTTTCGAAATACTTAAGTATAGGCTGTTTTTAGAGTATGTATGTCTGTGGAAACAACAGATAGGGTTGGTTTCGGACCCCTCCTTCAAGGGCCACGAAATTCCCCCCTCATCCTCCATATATACAGCCCTTAGGGCATCATTTAGACTTTGGGTTTTTTTAGATTAAAAGTTCGCCATAGCTGCAACTTCGCGTACTTCGTTTGTGTCCAACGACCAAACCAAGACATCACAGAATCCCACCTTCATCAATAAAGCTTTCCTCTTATATTCACAATATCCATATTGCAATTTCAATTTCTTGCTTGTTCTTCGTTGCTTGCAGGAAATAGACCCTCGTGGTCAGGTTGATCGTGCTCCGGCGTGGTCAATAACCTCTCGGAGTTGGTTTAGCGATTGCTAAGGCGCGACGTCCTTGCACGTTCATAGTCGGATCGTCAAAGTCGACTTCCACCAAAACGATAGCCACCATCTCATCGAAAAATCGAGCCCCTTGCCTCTATCAGTTTGCCACCTCCTCCTCGGACGACCATGGAAATTTGATTGAGGTGTCATCCACAACCTCCGAATGAATCACAATAGCTTCAAGATGAAAGGAAAGGAGTACGTCCTTCGACCTATGTCTCCATGCCAAGTGATCGCGGACAAGCAAACCACCCATCATGGATAGAATAATGAGAGAGCAAACCACCAAAAAGAAAGTTAGCGCCACAAGCCAAAATTGAGTGCCTCCATGAGAGTGACAAGAAGAACTTAGTTCTATTTTCCACCAAATGTGAGATGAGAGAAGTGTGTGTGAACCCATCAAGTGTCATGCACTTTGTCCTTTTGTGTAAGGATGACGCACCAAAAGCTAACACCTCTCACAGTCTACCTTTAGTGTTATCTTCTCTATTGTAGGAATTCCAAGATGTTTTCCCCGACGAGCTACCTCCGGGTCTACCTCCACTACGAGGAATCGAGCACCAAATCGACCTCATCCTCGGAGCACCTCTTCCTAACAAGGCTCCATACCGCGCCAACCCTGAGGAAACTAAGGAGATCCAACGGCAAGTACAGCAAGTCATCAACAATTGACATGTTCGAGAAAGTTTGAGCCCTTGTGCCGTCCCGGCAATCCTTGTTCCCAAGAAAGATGGTACATATCGCATGTGTTCCGATTTCCGTCCTATCAATGCTATTACCGTGCAATATCGTTACCCCATTCCACGCCTAGATGATATGCTTGATGAGCTTAGCGGAGCCACCATTTTCTCTAAGATTGATCTTAAGAGTGGCTACTATCAGATACACATACAAGAATGTGATGAATGGAAAAACGCATTTAAGACCAAGTTTGGCTTATATGAATGGCTTGGTATGCCAATGGGTTTATCCGAAGCAGCCGGTACTTTCATGAGACTCATGCATTTCATTTTTCGACCCTATATTGGTGTATTTGTTGTGGTCTACTTTGACGACATTCTTGTCTTTAGCAAATCTTCACGTTCATCCCAATGTACACTCCGGCCACTCTCCAAGCCCCAAGAGGACATACGAGGAGACCTCGAACATACACCATTGGACACAAGGTGAACTCGCTCCTCTCCGAACTTTCACTTTCTACATGTGAGACATGGCTACTACCTGCAACGTGTGTGCTATGCATGATCCGGTACTTAGAGGAAAGCCATGGAGCCACCACATCCAACGGATGAGCTAGCGAGGACGCCAAGTACAAGGACAAGGAGAAGAAGCTGCCAGAAATCTACAGCCACCGGACGACCGGTCTGGACCGTACGTCCGACGCCTGGAGTCTTCACCATCCAGCCCAATTCCCAGCCAGCGAGACCTACAGCGGTCGAACGACCGACGCTGACCGGACGTCCGACATCCTCCAGCGCCCGGACGACCGGCCCTGTCCAGAAATCCAACGATGGCTTTCCCGAGCCAAAACGCCAGACGTCCGACAAGTACCGGATGACCGGACCCTCACGAGCCACCGGACGTCCGGTATCCGTCGGACGTCTGACGCCTGTCTGTGCATAGTGTATCGGGCCGAGCCCATGTATCCCTTCGCCCTCACTTACCCATTCGTGGCCCTAGACTATATATACTCCTCCACCTCCACCATTTGAGGGTTAGCATTGGTTTAGCTCATATTCAGAGATAGAGCATTGCTCATCCACATCGGATCTACTCCACGAGAGACCGCGGCCTTTACGGAGAAGATCCCTTTGGATTCAAAACCTCCTTGCGGAGAAGAACATCATGACCTCCTCACGGAGAAGACCGGTTACCGTGTATCATCCGTTGTTGACTTTGGATCTTGTATCTTCCATTGTGTTCATCGATCTAGCGCATGTGTGATCATTCTTGTTGGTTTGAGTGTTCTCTTGTCTTCCCCTCATGATTTTCCCCTCGTTTCCCTCCTCGTGTTCTTCGTGTTCATCGCGGGATCTGCTCCTTTCGTGAAAGATCGGGCCGCTAGGGTTCTACCCTACATCATCTTGGATCAGAGACAGCTTGTCTCATGATATCATCTTGGTATCATGAGCCACGTTGATCACGATTTCGGAGCCTCCCCTCTTCGTTTTCTAGCCTAATTTTGTTGTGTTCTTCCCCAATTTCGAAAATCCCCATAAAAATAGCACCAATTTTGTTTTTTGTGATTTGTTGGTTTGACGAAGTTTTGTTGATTTTGATCCTTGGATTTGCTTGGTTTCAAGTGGATCTAGAATCTCCACAAGTTTCCCCATCTTTCATCCACGAAATCTCATCAATTTTGACCCCAAAATCATCATTTTCCGCCCAAAATCGCGCCCCGGATCTAAAATTTCGCGTTGACCCCGACCCCCTGGACGACCGACACTTTACGGATGTCCGGAGCCCCTGGAACGACCAGACGACCGGAACCCCTAACCCGAGCCGAATTTACGGATTTCCAAGCCCGCCCGGACGTCCGGCCCCCGGACATCCGACCTTGTCCGGACGTCCGTTACCTGTAAAAACTGATTTCGCTCAAATTTTGTTTTGACCATAACTAATTCATATGGAATCCGATTTTCGCATTCTTTAGCTTGTTTTGAAGCTCTTGACATCCCCCTTCCCACAAAAATACAACCAAAATCATTTGACTCCATCAAATGTTGTGAATTTTGGTATCTTTGCCTAGGGCTTCCACCATATCATCCGCTACACCACCACCGACTTCCGCAACCTAACTAATATTGATCCCCATTGCATTAATGGTTGCTTTAGGAGTGATTTGTGTCTCCTAAGGTGTCTAGGCTACTTAGGTATGGTTGCTTCTTCATCAACCACCACCACCACTTCCGCATAGGCTTACCAACCATACACTTCTTCCACACCGACTTAACCCAATTTTGTTTGTGTTGAGAGTTCTGTCTCCTAAGGTGTTTCAGCTCCTTAGGGACTGTGCTTCCAACTCCGACATCGTGTATAGTACACCACCTTACCCTCCATTTCCGCATTGCGTACTCCACAACCCATCATTGCCATTCCGCAATTCCATTGAGCTTTCACAAAACCACCACCGCATTCCCGCTACCACCATTTGACATTTGAGATTTTGAGTTCGTGGTTTTTCCATTTCCTAAGGTGTTTCGGCTACTTAGGGATGAGTCTCCATCATCTTGCTATCTCCATCAAGATCACCGCCACTCATCATCGCCAAGGACGGTAACCTCCATATCATCTTGGTATCGTGGTATCCCTCCATTGTATATTCCCTTGCCATTGCATTGATAACCCCTAGCCCATTTTGCATCACTTGCCTATCGACCATTTGAGTATTGCTGACAACGTTACTTGTGCACATTAGTGATCTACACCATACATTGCATACATACCATACCATATCGGTATCATATCATCTCATGTGCCTCAAGTTTGTTCCTTATATACCCAGTTGCTATCTTGGTTTGTGCATTTTGCATTGTGGCCATATAAAAAAAAGAATAAGCCTTTAAGCAAAAGAGAAAGAGCAAAGAAGCTTGTAAGCAATAGCCATAGCATCATACCACATTGCATATAAGATTGTCATATCCGATGATCTTCGATCATACCACCGGAACATCATACATATATAGCATACTTGGGATAGAAAGTTTATCCATTTTGCATCTTGTATGTTGTGCACAAGTGTCGTATCTGCCTATAGAGAAATCGTGGTAGCGTCTCTCTTGAGTTGTGCAACACGAGAGTTTTCCGTGGATTCCACATTTTGTGCTCATCCTTGGTTGCACGACCCCATTTATCTATCTGTGTGTGTGTTTCCGTGTGCCACATATTGCTATTGGTCTACTTGTTTCACTTGCAAATTTGTGAATCTCTTTCAACATTATTGGCTCTTGCTAACATTTTGCATCAAATTTTTGTGCCACTATCCTCACCGAGCTCCACCACAATCCTTATTTGTGTAGGTGTGAGAAACTGACAAGATTTGGTACCAATTGTGCTATTTCCTTTTTCCACATTGGACTGATCATTGATCCATGTTCAACATCGGTTAAGGTACATTTGGTATTCATTCTTCTCTTTCTCCCACTCATATTAGCTCGAGTCATGTGATGGATAGGCAAGGCATTTCATCTCCGGTCTTCCACAACAACGAGGTGTGAACAACTACATCACCAAAGCGTCAATCTTCGATCTACAACGACAAATGCAAGGCGCACAATCAAGATTGAGAGAGCACATCGAGAACCTCTCCATTGACATTCGCCACTCCGAAGAGAGGAAAAGGGACTACATCGACAACAAGCTTTCCTCACAAAAGGAGGAGCAAGATGCAAAGATGGAGGAGACTCGGACCTTGTTGATCAATCGTTCTTCCCCTTCATCATCCTTGAGGCGGCGACGCTCAAGTCACAAGTCTTCGGAGCACAAAAATGGTGCAACCGCAAGTCGTCCACGTCCACATCTCCATGGTGACCACCATTACGTTTGTGATCCACCTCCTCATGAAGGGCAAGTCACCTACAAGAAACATGTGCACGACGACGAACGACATCTACTACGAGCTCAAGTGCGACAATGCCAACATCATCATGAAGATGCTCACCAAGTGCAAATGCAGAAGTCCCAACAAGCCCTACTTCATGCCAAGTCCATGCTTCATGAGCAAAAGAGAAGACCGCAAGGCAACCACAACCAAGACGGCGCTATGGCTACTACCACCACCACATTGGCATCTTCACCAAGTGCTATCAAGGCATCTTCTCCTTTGGACGTACGGCATCTTCGCCTACTTCCCACAAGTACGACTACAACGACTTCATCAAGTCCAAGGCGACCACCTACGAGCGAGGGTGACACTTCCATCTTCGGAAGCCCCTCAAGGAAGATGGCCGAGCATGGGAAATTCCTTTCGGTCATGGAGACGAGCTACGAGGTGACACATCATATGGGCCTCCAACAACAAGACGGCGACAAGACGGTCGAGCTAGAGCCATCCCCTTCAACCGCGGCGACGAGCGCGAACCTCTTCAACAACATGAAGACGGCGCCCATGTTGGACTCGTACTCCGAGTCAAGCTACGAGACCGCACATGAGACCTTATCTTTGGTCTTAGAGGAGAGTGATGATGTGCCATCTTTGGACTTCATCCACGGCTACGACCACGACATGATGGAGCATGGAGACATTTGCACCAACATCTCTCCGACACCCACATGTGACGAGATGCCCCAATACCATGTGAGGAGAGCCACCCCACCACGAGTGATATGAGTGACTCCACCATATGTGACATTGAGTGCATTTCCTATGAGAGGATGAGTGTGACCACCACTAGCCCCATAGTTGAGAGCATGCCACATATCCTATGTGAGGTTGAGAGCCATTTGAGTCACTCCACCAACAATATGAGTGAGAGCATCATACAGGAAGTGAGTGAGCCACAACACTTAGTCAGTGAGGTAGTTGACACAGCATGTGAGGCCACTATGATTTCTAACGACCTAACCTCTACTCCGAGTGTGTTTTCTTCTTTGGTGCTAGGGCTCCTACATGACGACACGCCTATCCTCGACGAGTCCATGCCTCAAATGGAGACAACGATGGCCATGGTGGACGATGATGCATCCCCACATGGTTCCAACAAGATGAAGATGACCATGACTTGGTCTTCGACACCTCACCTACAACACATGAGCGATGCTCCAAAGGTAACATAGGTGATGGTGCTTCTCTTGTCCCACTAGTGGACTATCTCACCAATGATTGCTTGCATGATGTTGATCCACCTATTCCCATGCTTCATGCTAGTGTGAATTCTTCATGTCATGACTTACCTATTTATGATGAATATGATGATGAGCATGTTGATTTGCCTAATTGTGATGCTATGCTCCATAGGATATCATGTGAAAATTCTTTTGGTCACATCATGTTTGACAATCCATTGAACTTGTCATATGCTATGAGTGAGATCTCCCATATCGCATCATTTCAATCTCAACATAGTAACTATGCACACCCCATTAAAATCCACCCCATTTGCACTTATGGCATAGATGACGAGATGATGGTCATTGGCTTTTGTTTTTCATGTTATGATATTGTCATGCTTCCTTTACATGATTTGCGCAATTCATCTACTATGCCATGCCATGATCACCATGTTCCAACTATGCATTGTTTTGGATGTTGTCAATATTCTCCGTGTGATGTTTCCATTAATGCTCATGAGGAGACCCCCATAGTTTCCTCATACATATTAGGAGATTTTGATGCATTCCATACATTGCATGATTCTCATAATTGCTTGCACCGTATGCATTCCATAAATAACAATGCTCTACATATTTCTTGTGATGCATTGCACAATTTGAGTTTCCATTATGCTATACATAACAACAAGCCTATGATGATGGATGACATGTTTCTATATCACGCATCTCATTTATTTGAGCATTGGATATTTTGTGCTAACCAACACAAACACGTGCGCATCATGATGGATGATGTGTACATCTACCACGCACACACAATTTTCCCTTTGTCTTTGTTTTGTGTAGGTAATCACGTATACTCATCAACCTCTCAATCCCCAAGAGTTGACGAAATGAGCTCTTGAGAGCAAACATGACTTGGGATCCCGTGGACTATCCTTACCACCATTCTCTTCGCGCAACGACTACACGCATCTCTCTCACATGGCTCTCACACGGCTATGGGCTATATACCTCTTGTCGCTTCATGCCCATTTTACCGTGTTCACTTTGCATGCTATGCTTGCTTCTATGCATTTACCATGCAATTGTGACCCTTGATTGCATCTACCCATGATTCACCATTATGCTACTCCTATGTGTATTTGCATGCTTGGTGGAGATCCTTGTTGCTATTGCCATGTTTATCATGTGCCTCATGCTATTGATCCTATTTTGCTCATATCCTCCTTTCATTCTTGTGCTATGTCATCTGAATTATTCATACACACTATTTGCACACATGACATACTTGACATGATTCCTTCTAGTACGTTGCATCTTTGCACTACTAGCTTGCTTGCCTTGATTCATATGATTGCTTGCTTCGTCACATCACCCATGTTACACTCTTACTTGCTTTCTTGGGTTGATGACATATATGTTCATGCCTCTCACATGATACATCTTGTTCATTGTCGCTTGCCTCCAATTGTTGCATCTATGTTTATTGATCTCGGAGACTTGGACATATTACTTATGATGCATGCTTGTTTAGTTGAGCCTATTATATTTGGTTGTTCTCGCATCATATGCCGCCAAACTATGAAATGCTCCCTTGTCCTTTTTATGATGAGCCTGATGCATACACTTGTCTGGTATTTTACCACATGAATGATAGGTTTTGCATCTCCGCTAACCTCATTTGTTTTTCCTAGTGTTTGTCATGTTCTTTCATGTTGAAGGATTCACAAGGCGATACCGCCATGACCAATTTGGTCATGTGAAGGCATACAAGATGTGCAACACCAACATTTGCGACAATCTCCTAAAGGTGAACTCTTTCCCTTTGAGCCATCCTCAAATATGCATATTGGATGGGTCACTGTCGGTGTCAAAACCGGCGGATCTCGGGTAGGGGGTCCCGAACTGTGCGTCTAGGCCGGATGGTAACAGGAGGCAGGGAACACGATGTTTTACCCAGGTTCGGGCCCTCTTGATGGAGGTAAAACCCTATGTCCTGCTTGATTAATATTGATGATATGGGTAGTACAAGAGTAGATCTACCACGAGATCAAGGAGGCTAAACCCTAGAATCTAGCCTATGGTATGATTGTTGTGTATGGCTTTGATCGCCTACGGACTACAACCCTCCGGTTTATATAGACACCGGATAGGGTTAGGGTTACACAGAGTTGGTTACAATGGTAGGAGATCTTGAATATCCGCATCGCCAAGCTTGCCTTCCATGCCAAGGAAAGTCCCATCCGGACACGGGACAAAGTCTTCAATCTTGTATCTTCATAGTCCAGGAGTCCTGCTGAAGGTATAGTCCGGCTACCTGAACACCCCCTAATCCAGGACTCCCTCAGTAGCCCCTAAACCAGGCTTCAATGACGACGAGTCCGGCACGCAAATTGTCTTCGGCATTGCAAGGCAGGTTCCTCCTCCAAGTTCTTCAAGAAGATTTAAACACCCAGGATAGTGTCCGGCTCTGCAAAATAAGCTTCCACATATTGCCATAGAGAGAATAATATTAACACAAATCAAATCTGCTGACGTATCCCGCAGTGCGTCATCACACTACAGCCAAGTCCTTTACTCGAATCGTTTTGACTTTTCCACCTCAGCGTGTTTTGCGAGGCGGTTTCCTTGGCACGTCTTGTCAAAGCAGAGATCGTGTGCTCCCCTTTTACGGGATTCTCATCAATACGGACGTGGGTAACCCAATCGTGCACGTTAGCATGTTTTTTCGATTAAAGGTGAGTCCCAAACGGTTACGGGGAGGGCTCCTGGTATTCAACCTCTTATAAAGATACCAAGGCCTTACTCCTTTTTCCAATCTCAAACGAGTTCGCCCGTCGCCTCGAGTTCCAAAACCCTAGGCTCCAGATTCCAGGCGCTTCGGACCTTCGACAATGTCCGGTTCCGACCTTCAAGGCCGATGGATGCCCTCCTCCGTCACGGAGGAGGACGTGCTAAAGTTGAGAGAGGCTAAGTTCTTGACTGCCGAAATTCCGCATAGGTTACCTGCTCAAAGGCAGGCTATTCCCAGTCCCCAGCCCGGTGAGAGCGTAGTGTTCATGTCTCACTTCCTTCGGGGGTTAGGCTTCCCGATGGATCCCTTCGTGAGGGGGCTGCTGTTTTATTACGGGCTGGAATTTCATGACTTAGCTCCGGAGTCCATCCTCCACATTTCCTCATTCATCGTTGTGTGCGAAGCGTTCCTCCGTGTTACTCCTCACTTCGGATTATGGCTCAAGACTTTTGGAGTGGAGCCGAAGATGATCGAGGGACGGCACGCAGAGTGCAGAGGCGCTGTCATAAGTAAGAATGCTGATGCTCCATGGCCCGAGGGCTCCTTTCAAGAGGAGCTCGGCTTGTGGCAACGAGAATGGTTCTATATCACCGCTCCCAGGAGCGCCAAGTGGGCGGCGCCTCCTGCCTTTCGCTCGGGTCCCCCATCACGGCTAGCGTCATGGGTCAACAAAGGATTAGATTGGGGGTTATCCAAAGACGTGCCCTTGTTGTAGGGCCGCATCAGGGATCTCTTAGAAAGAGACCTCAACTTGGTCAAGGTGACGTAGGTCATGCTGATTCACCGAACACTGCCCGGCAAACGTCGCTCCCTTCATCTGTGGGAGTTCAATCCGGAGGGACCACGAGCTCTCCAGCATTTTATGGGCGCAACGCCCATGGAGATGTATAAACTGTTCTTCAGATCACAAATGATGTGTCCGGATTTGACCGAGGACGTAGGCCTAAGCTGCAATCGCTCGGATACCCAAGTAAGTAACCTTGTGCCCGAACCTAATATCCATATAATCGTCATAAACTTGCCCCTAAAAGAGCGGTCCTTTTAAACAGGAGTGGATAGCGAAGGCAAAGCTGATCAGGTGTCTGGCTCCCCTTCCCGAAACCAGGCCGGATCCCGTGCTTGTCAGGATGTTGAAGATAATGCCTTTGGAGGGAAGTAAGGGGAAGGACAAGGGAACTATGGCCTCCTCGAAGGAGGCTGCTCCGAAGGGTGGAACCGACAATTCCTCTCCCAAGGGGAAGAAGAGGGCCGCCTCTGACGACCCGGAGACCATGGCCCCGAAGCGGGGGAGAAAATCCTCATCAGAGGGTCCGACGCCGGGGAATTCCTCGGCCGAACTATGCCCTCAAAGGGATCAGCCCTCCAGCGAGCCGTAAGTAGAGAGAGGTTTTCCTTTTGAGGGATGAGAGAAATCCTTGATTTATATCTGAGAAGATTAACCGAAATTTTACCTTGTAGCTCGGACCTCAGCCCTTCTCAGCAGAGCTCGTCTTCGGGGGATCTTCTTCCGGAGATGATGGAGAGCGGGACGCCTCCCCCTGCCGTACCGCCTAGCGAGGCGGGCGACCCTGAGGTGTCATCGCGGAGGGTTTCTCTGAATCCGGCAGGGGCGGAAGATAGCTATGTGGCCCCCCAAGGCTCTCCGCGTCCGGCCTACGAAAGAGGCCATAGGACAAGTCCGACAACGTCTGGTGATCGGCCGGAGGAGCTAAAGATTCTGCTGGGGCGAGCTTCTATCTCAGGGGAGCACTGTGCATTGATGGGCATGGTGATTGAAAGGATTTCATCCGCAGAAAGCGGATTGCATGAGGCCGTCAAAAGTTTACTGACGGGTTTTGAGGTACGTTAGATAATGTACACTTTTGTCAGTTGCGCATAAGTAAGATGCGCCCTGTGTAGATAGTAGTCCTTGAGACACTGCGCGTTGTCAAGAAATGACGGCACGCAGAGGATCATAATCCCAGGTCTAAGATGTCGCCTTTGAATGTAGGTGGCGAGGTGTCCGGAATCAAGCCGAACTGATGAAGTGGCCGAACTAAAGCGGCAACTGGACGTGGCAGATGCCAACATCGCGCTTATCAACAAGCGGCTTGATGAGGCTCAAGGTATGTAATTCTTCGGGCGGCATCGGGTAAGAGGAGCTTCATGCTAGTGTCTTACAATGTGTGTGCTTGACGCAGATGGTACAGACGCCATGGAGAATCTTAGGGCAGAACTTGCCCGAGCTAAGGAGCAAGCCAGAAAAAGCGATGCGGCTGCCGAGAAGGCCCTCGAAGAGCTGAGAGCCGAACAGACTGCTCACTGCCGAAGCAAAGAAGAGATGGCCGAGATGGCCGAGAAGTTAAAGAGCGCTGCAGACCGTTGCAAACTTCTTGAGAAAGAAGACCAGGCGAGACAGATGGACTTAGAGAAGGTCGTTGCCGATGCCAAGGACGTTCGCTCTGCGATGAGAGCTGCGAAGGAGGAGCTGCGTCAGGCCGAACAGATTGCGGCTGGAAAGCCCTTTGTGCTGCGAAGGAAATTTTGTGATCTGAAGTTTGCTCCGTTGGACCGGATGTGGAGTGTGGACGATACCTATCTGGAGTTTGGAGCGAGTGCTGCTGATGCGACCGAACACTTTCGAGATCAGAAAGATCGCGAAGTGGAAAAGCTTTTCTGGTCGCAGTTTCACAATCCAGAGCGTCCACTGGCAGTGGATGATCGTTTGGCTCAATGGGCCGAACTGAATAGGTTGTCTGGACTCGCCATGAAGTACGTCATGGGTCACCTGTGGCCGGGGAGATCGGAGCCGAAGAGTTATTTCAGCTTGGTGCAGCAATTCCTTGACGCGGTGCCGCGTATAAATGCAATGAAGAGGTCAGCATGCATAGAGGGTGCTAGGATGGCTCTTGCCCGTGTTAAGACATACTGGGCAGAGATGGAGACCACCATTGTTGCGTCCCGAGATTCGGACAAAAGCCGAGTACCCTCCGAGCACTATTTTCAGGAAGTTCTTGAAGGCGCTCGTGTAATAGAGACGCAGTGCCCGAAAGATGCCATGTTATGATAGCATATGTAATTATAAAGTAATATTTTGATAAACTGTAGTGGCCTTTTTTATACTTGTGCCTCCAAGTATTGGGAACACCTCCTGTGCGGCCGTTTTAAGATGGCAGTCGTTGGCTTCAGCCCCACGCACATAGTGCGGGGGTGCTCGCAGAAGACGCATTTTCACACTTAACCCAACGTCTTGGTCCTACAAAGGAGGTGATAGCGCAGCGGGCCAGGCAACCGGACTATAATGCTTTAACACTTTCACTTAGCCATAGGAGTTTGATAGTGAGACTATTTAGGTAGCCCCTTGGTGGCAACTGCGCTCGTCCGAGTTTGGGGCGCGTTTGTGCCTGAACGGGAAGCGGCCTTTCGTTAAAGCGGAGGAATCCGATAGATTTCGATAGGTCATCGAGTGGCTGACCAGTCTCACGCTACATCATGACAGTTCCATTTTCGGCTTTCTCTACTGAGGTGCTTGCCCGGCCGAACCCGGGCACAATCGCAGTAGTTCTCCTGGTGCTACCTTAGCCGATAGAGCGGAACGTAAGGTAGCCGAACTCAGGAGCCGGGCAACCCAACATTTGACCAAAATCATGATTCGGAGCTGATGCATATAATGCCAAAACTCGCGACGCCGAACACTCCGTAAGGTGTTCGGTCTTTATGAGTGTGGGCGAAACAACACTCTTTATTAAAAAAGCCCCTAGTGTCCAGGTACGTGCAAAAATTCTGACGTGGCCACATGCCAAGACGCCAGCCTCGTCCTTGGTTATATCAGAAAGAAAAAACCAGGGGATGTGTAGCAACAAGAGACGGTAAAAAAGGTTTACGCAGGGTCTTAATATAAAAAGAATCCTTTAGGACGGGTCCCTACTGCATGTCTGCGCCTGTGTCTCCATTATGCCGTATCCTGGACGGGCGCCGCACGACGTTCATTTATAAAAGAGAGGAACTGAGTTGAAAATGGGTTGTGCCGAAAAAGTTTAAAATAAGCAAAGTATAAAGTAAGATATATAAGATTGAGCTTTATTGTCTCTTATTGTGTATGCGTGGAGCCCCTAGTGCGGGGGTATATGGCTTCTAGGCCTGCATCAATGATAATTTTGCACCGAACTCGTGTATCCGCGTTCGTGGTCTTGAATGACCTATTTCGAAGTTTTTTGGCCGGTGAGGCCATTTTGCTGTGGGGCTGTCGAAGCGGCCGCACAGTCCTCCGCTTGGGGAGGCGCACTTTAGTGCTTCCCCTTCAAAGAGATGATGCCTCGTGGACCGGGCATCTTAAGTGTAAGACATGCATAATGCGGTATTGCGTTAAAGTGAGCAAAAGCTTCGCGTCCCAGTAGTGCTTGATAGCGACTTGAGAACGGGACGATATGGAAGGTCAGATTTTCGCGGCGGAGGTTATCGGCAGAGCCGAATATGACTTCGAGCCGGAGAAAACCCATACAATGGGTGTCCGGACCCGGTATTACCCCTTGAAAGGAGGTTTTGCTGCGGCGGATTCTTGCTGGGTTTATCCCCATGTGCTGGATTGTATCCTGATATATCAGGTTTAGTCCACTGCCGCCGTCCATAAGGACATTTGAAAACTGGAGTCCGCCAATTATTGGATCGAGTATCAAGGCAGTCCAGCCTACATTCTTGATATTCCTAGAATAATCTAGCTGATCGAAGATGATCGGTTTTGACAACCAGTGGCAGGACCATTTGGGGATCGGCCGTGTGGTGCTTACCTTTATGGGCGCCGCACGTTTTGTTATGTGAAGTGAGTTCACTGTTTTTACTTCTTGTGGGAAGTTCTTTTGTTTCCTGGTGCTCTGCTTTTGGGGTTCGTCCTCGTCTTCGCTTGGTGTGTCGAGCCCCTTGTGTTCATCATTGAGTCTGCCGGATTGTTTCAAAACCCAACAGTCTCTGTGGGTATGGTTAGCAGGCTTCCCGGGAGTACTATGTATCTGACATATCCTGTCCAGGATTTTATTTAGGTTGGATGGATCGTCCCTGTTATCCTGGGGGGGGCGATTTTTCCTGATTTTGTCATGAGCCTTTGAATCCGGCATTGACTGCAGTGCTCTTCGGACTTTTGTCCTTAGTCCAGCGATGGTCCTTGTTGCGTCGCGGTTTTCCATTTCCATCCCTAGTTTCGGATGTACTTGGGTCGCTGGGGCTGCACCTTGCCAACCAGCTGTCCTCCCCTGCACAAAAGCGGGTCATGAGGCTTGTTAGTGCAGCCATTGTTCTTGGCTTTTCTTGGCCGAGGTGTCTGGCGAGCCATTCGTCTCGGACGTTATGCCTGAAAGCTGCCAAGGCTTCGGCGTCCGGACAGTCGACTATCTGATTCTTTTTAGTGAGGAATCTATTCCAGAACTGCCGAGCTGATTCTCCGGGTTGTTGAGTTACGTGACTAAGATCGTCTGCATCCGAAGGGCGGACATAGGTCCCTTGAAAGTTTGCTCGCAAAGCATCCTCGAGCTCTTCCCAGCTTCCAATTGTGTTTTCGGGAAGGCTTTTAAGCCAATGCCGGGCTGGCCCTTTAAGCTTAAGGGGTAGATATTTTATGGCGTGGAGATCATCTCCTCTAGCCATGTGTATGTGGAGGATATAATCCTCGATCCAAACTCCAGGGTCTATTGTTCCATCATATGCCTCTATGTTTACGGGTTTGAATCCCTCTGGGAATTCATAGTCCAGGACCTCATCGGTGAAACATAGGGGGTGTGCGGCGCCCCTGTATTTGGGTGTGCCGGATTCTGATGATGGCTTCATAGCGTTGCTTACGAGAGCTTGCTTTCTTGGCCCATAAATGGACCTGATTGGGCCATGATGCGAATCCTTAAGTGGGTCGCGTGCCGATTTAGGTGCGGCGCTGCTTGCCGCTTTATGGGGTCGTCTATCCGACCGTGTGGCTTTTTCATTTTTTGAATGCGAGGGCTCTAGGGCCTCTTCGTCGAATTCAGGCAGTAGCTTTCTTTTCGGATAGCTTTTAGTGCGGCGACTGTCACCGTACTTATCTGTGGTATTGATTACTTTGCTCCATCTAATCCGGAGTGCATCTTCCGCTGTTTTGAGCTTCCTCTTCTGCTTTTTTAGGCTGCGTGCAGTTGCAACGAGCCTCTCATGGAGATTCTTCTGCTCCATAGGTTTATTCGGCGTGAGGTCGTCCGGAATGCCGTTTTTGCCGGAGGAGGGGTGTTCAGTTTCTCTATCCGTGTTGCCCTGTTCGGACGGTTGCTCCAAGGCCTGCTCGTCGTCTACCGGCTTGTCCTGCTCTACGGCTGGGTTTTTGTCGAGGCAGGGCTTGGGTCGGGGTTTATGCCGACGCTTTGATTGCTTTTCGAGGGGTCGATCTCCCGTCCCCTCCCCTTTTTCCTCGTTGTCGCTTCCTTTAGGGGTATCCACCATGTACACATCGTGAGATGAGGTGGCTGTCCAATGCCCTATGGGAGTTGGTTCGTCAGTATCTCCTGCATCGTCATCCATGCTGTCGATGTCTCCGGAGTCGAAGTTGAGCACGTCGTTTAAATTGTCGACAGTGGCTACCAAGTGGGTGGTGGGTGGGTTTTGAATTTCCTCATCATCCGCATCCCACCCTCGCTGACCGTAGTCCGGCCAGGGCTCTCCTAATAAAGAGAGAGACTTAGGAGAATTCAGGATGTCGCCAAAAGGCGAATGATGAAAGATGTCTGCAGCAGTGAACTCCATTATCGGTGCCCAATCGGATTCGATTGGCAGGGGCGCGGGGGGTTCGGAGCCCGGGGAGGAGTCCGGATCCTCGGAGTCACGGATCGTGCAGAGTGCGGGGCTAGAGTTCGGCTCAATCATCTCTGAGATCGCAGCCCCTGAGGCAGCGTCCAACCGCTGATCCTCGATCGGCGCAGTAGGCTACGAATCAATGGTCGGAACCGATGCGTGTGCAGCCTCCAAGGCGCTATTCGGCGACAGAGCTATGTCGTGCCCATCGAGACAGTGCGGCGCGCTTGGCTGTGGCTCGAATCCGTCGAAGATCAAGTCCCCGCGGATGCCAGCCGTGTAGTTTAGGCTTCCAAACCTGACCTGATGGCCAGGGGCGTAGCTTTCGATCTGCTCAAGGTGGCCAAGCGAATTGGCCCGCAGCGCGAAGCCGCCAAAGACGAAGATCTGTCCGGGGAGAAAAGTCTCACCCTGGACTGCATCGTTGTTGATGATTGAAGGAGCCATCGGGCCTAAAAGCGACGACACAGAGGAACTCTCAATGAAAGCACCAATGTCAGTGTCAAAACCGGCGGATCTCGGGTTGGGGGTCCCGAACTGTGCGTCTAGGCCGGATGGTAACAGGAGGCAGGGAACACGATGTTTTACCCAGGTTCGGGCCCTCTTGATGGAGGTAAAACCCTACGTCCTGCTTGATTAATATTGATGATATGGGTAGTACAAGAGTAGATCTACCACGAGATCAAGGAGGCTAAACCCTAGAATCTAGCCTATGGTATGATTGTTGTGTATGGAGTTGATCGCCTACCGACTACAACCCTCCGGTTTATATAGACACCGGATAGGGTTAGGGTTACACAGAGTCGGTTACAATGGTAGGAGATCTTGAATATCTGCATCGCCAAGCTTGCCTTCCACGCCAAGGAAAGTCCCATCCAGACACGGGACGAAGTCTTGAATCTTGTATCTTCATAGTCCAGGAGTCCGGCTAAAGGTATAGCCCGGCTACCCGAACACCCCCTAATCCAGGACTCCCTCAGTCACTCTTTCATTGTTGTCTCCTTCTTGTTGTTTACATGATACATCTCACGAATGGAGGAGCTACATGGGAGATTGGATCTATGGACCTTCACATTGAGGAGCGCTTGGACTTCTTGGATGCACCATGGAACCTCCACTCATGCCACGACATCGAGCATTGGTACACCAACACCTCCATATTTGTTGATTGTGCTCTCACATGTCATGCTTGATGGACATATCATACACATGACAAATTTGCATCTTATGCATGGATTGACTCATATTATGATTGCCTTGTTGCATCTTGTATTCCCATGTCATCCATAATATATGAGCTTGTGCATTTCCTTAGCAAATTTGTTGTGGTCTTTCTTGATGGCATATTCATACATCATGATCTTAGGGCCTACTATCAATTGCATGATCACATCACATTGAGCATCCATTACCATATTAATGCTATTGATAAACCTTCTCACTATGACATCATTTTGCACCGTGGTTGCATTGATCATATTCTTGCTTTTGCTCCCATGAATGTTGTGCATACATTTCCATATCTTTTGGATAAGCTTCATGCACCTTGTCATGATCAATATTGTCGCACGTACACATGTTTACTTGATGGACACTTTGTGTGCGCTAACAATTGTATTTCCAAGTGTACTTTGTCTTTGCTCATTTTGCATGTACCACATACCGGAGACACCTTGGAGTACTTGGATTGCGCCATGCCTTCAACTGCGTTCAACTACAAGTCCGTCCACGACAACCGTTTCCATGGTGATGAGGATCACGATCTGAGGTCGGATCTTCCCCAAGGGGGGGGGGAGATGATGTGAAGCGTCCCACGTTCATCCCCATGTACACTCCGACCACTCTCCAAGCCCCAAGAGGACATATGACGAGACCTAGAACATACACCATTGGACACAAGGTGAACTCGCTCCTCTCAAAACTTCCACTTTCTACATGTGAGACATGGCTACTACCTCCAACGTGTGTGCTATGCATGATCAGGTACTTAGAGGAAATCCATGGAGCCATCACATCCCACGGACGAGCTAGCGAGGACGCCAAGTACAAGGACCAAGAGAAGAAGCTGCCAGAAATCTGCAGCCACCGGACGACCGGTCTGGACCGGACATCCGACGCCTCGAGTCTTCACCAGCCAGCCCAAGTCCTAGCTAGCGAGACCTACAGCGGTCGGACGACCGACGCTGACCGGACGTCCGACATCCTCCAGCGCCCGGACGATCGGCCCCGTCTAGAAATCCGACGATGGCTTTCCCGAGCCAAAACACCGGAAGTCCGACAAGTACCGGACGACTGGAACCTCGCGAGCCACCGGACGTCTGGTACCCGTTGGACGTCCGACGCATGTCTGTGCACAGTGTATTAGGCCGAGCCCATGTATCCCTTCGCCCTCACTTACCCCTTCGTGGACCTAGACTATATATACTCCTCCACCTCCACCATTTGAGGGTTAGCATTGGTTTAGCTCATATTTAGAGATAGAGCATTGCTCAGACACATCAGATCTACTCCACGAGAGAGACCACGGCCTCTACGGAGAAGATCCCTTTGGATTCAAGACCTCCTTGCGGAGAAGAACATCAAGACCTCCTCATGGAGAAGACCGGTTACCATGTATCGTCCATTGTTGACTTTGGATCTTGTATCTTCCTCTGTGTTCATGGATCTAGCGCATGTGTGTTCATTCTTGTTGGTTTGACTGTTCTCTTGTGTTCCCCTCGTGCTTTCCCCTCGTTTCCCTCCTTGTGTTCTTCGTGTTCATCGCGGGATCCACTCCTTTCGTGAAAGATCAGGCCACTAGGGTTCTACCCTACATCAAAATCTCTAAAAGGCCATGTCACCCACCTTAGAACTGTGCTACAAACTCTTAGAAAAGAGAACCTTTTTGCTAATATGGACAAATGCCTTTTTGGTGTTGACAAGCTTGTTCTTGGGTTTCGTTGTGTCTTCTAAGGGTGTTCATGTAGATGAATCTAAGATCAATGCAATTAAAACTTGGCCTCAACCAACCAACTTGCAATAAGTGCATAGTTTCCTTGGTTTAGCCGGTTTCTATCATCGATTTGTCATGGATTTTAGCACCATTGCTTCACCTTTGCATGCTTTGAGTAAGAAAATGCGCCTTTTGTTTGGGGACCATCCCAAGGTACCGCATTCAATGAGCTTAAGAATTTTCTTACTCATGCTCCCGTGCTTGCACTACCCAACTTTGACAAAACCTTTTGAAATTCATTGCGATGCTAGTGGTAATGGAATAGGAGGTGTGTTAACACAAGAGAAGCGCCCCATAGCTTGCTTTAGTGCGAGTTTTGCATGAATGGGAACATTATCTTTGCCCTCATGAATTTGTGATCCATACCGACCATGAAACGCTTAAGTATCTTAAGGGTCAAACTAAGTTGAACAAGCATCATGCTAAATGGTGTGAATTCATTGAGTCATTTCCTTATGTCATGAAGTACACTAAAGGTAAGGAAAATGTTGTGGCGGTTGCTCTATCCCGCATATGCATGCTTGTCACCAAACTTGAATTGAATGTCATAGGATTTGAGCACATAAAAGACTTGTATGCACCTGATCCTACTTTTGCTATTCCTTATGCTAAATGTTTGACGCATACATCTTGGGAACGCTAAAGAGGATTATCTTATGAGAGCTAACAATCTTTGCATCCCTGAGTCTTCTCTTCGTTTTTTACTTTTGCAAGAATCTCATGGAGGACTCATGTGATGCGGAGCATCCCACGATCATCCCATGGACGCACCTACACCTCCAACGACACCACTTGGACCAATGACAAGAGCCCGAGCCAAGGCTATCGAAGATAAGGTGAACTCACTCCTCTCCGAAATCCCACTTTCTATGCATGAGACATGGCTACTACCTAAGTCCGAGATGTTGTGCATTATTAGGTACCAAGAGGACCCTCCGGAAGATGCTCGTGAAGATGCACAAGTCCCCAAGTTCACGGATGAAGAGAACTGATGCGGAGCATCCCAAGGCCATCCCCATGGACCCAACTACATCTCCTACGACACCTCTTGGACCCATGACACCAGAACGTGCAAGAGCTCTTGACCGAGGTGACATCTCTCCTCTCACATTTCCACTTAGATGCACATGAGACATGGCTACTACCTCATACGGACACTTTGTGCATGCTCAGGTGTCATGGAGAAGCTAAGGAGCAAGGAGAAGAGGAAGAGGAAGATGGATGTGATGACGGAGAAGAAGAAGTGATGAAGAAGAAGCTACATGCTCCGGACGACCGGCCAGGACCGGAAGTCCGACGACCTCCAGGCTTCGGACGTCCGACCCAGACCGGACGTCCGACATTTCCACACCTGAGCCAAAACGACGGACTTTCGACGCTCCACGGACGACCGACGCTCCTCGGACGACCGACCCAGACCGGACGTCCGACCGAAGACCACCCGAGACAAATCTACGGACGTCTGACAGGCACCGGACGTCCGAACCCTCGCGAGCCTCCAGACGACCGGTGACTCCCGGACGTCCGACGCCTGTGCGCTGATTCGTGTTGGGCCGCAGCCAATGTACCCCTTCGCCCCCCTCTTTTGCACTAAGACTATATATACTCCACCTCGTCCAACTTTCTAGGGTTAGCGTTGGTTTAGCTCATTTTGAGAGATAGAGCTACGCTCATCCACATCGGATCTACTCCTCGTGAGAGATCGCGGCCTCTTCGGAGAAGATCCCTTTGGATTCAAGACCTCCTTGCGGAGAAGAACATCAAGACCTCCTCACGGAGAAGACCGTTACCCTTGTATCATCCCTAGTTGATTGTGTACCATGTGAACTCTTATGTATCCGAGGATCTAGCACATGTGTGACTTTCTTGTGTTGGTTTAGTGATTCTCTTCTGTCCCCCCTCTCTTTTTCCCCTCGCGTTCCTCGTGTTCTTCACGGGATTCCGCTCCTTTCGTGAAAGATCGGACGATTAGGGTTCTACCCTACATCTGTCGGCATTCTGTGAACGTGGGTCCCCAGACTTGCCTGCCTGCGGCCTGCGGCGTGGCTCAAAAGGGGGCCCAGCGCGGCCCATCTTCACCAACACAAACCCAAGACCCTCACGAGGGGCCAAGCCTCGCGGGGCGGACGACGCGGAGCTTCCTCAGGCACGGCCTCGTCAGGGTGGCTCATGAGGAGGCGGAGAGATCAAGGCGGGGTACCTCACAAGGTGCCCGTGACGCAATCCATGACGACCGAGGGCGCCAGGCGGGTGCCAGCCCGCGCAGTGTCCTCCTTTCCTCTTTGGTGCAAAGGGGGCAAGCGCAGCCGCGGAGTACCGAGGCATCAGGCAAAGGTTGCCATTTCGGTGCAACGAGACCAAGACCAGGAGGACTACGAGACGGAGGTCACCGTGGATCCCAAGACGGCATCATCACCAGAGCTTTGCGCAGGGGAATACTACTTTTGTCAGGATAGCTAGTACTAGCTGTCCCCCTTCAAATTAGCCCGCCATTGTTGGCTCCCTTCCCGCTCGATATTTGGGAAGAGGACAAGGGCCCCTATAAATAGGACCGGCCACCCGCTAGACAGGGGAGAGAGGACCGAGGGCAAAAAGAAAGAGAGAGAGAGAGAGAGAAGGGCGACTGAGCTCCTCCTAGCAGTTCATCGCCCCAGCCAAGAACAGACCCTCGCGAGGCTGTTCTTCCTTGTATTGTTCATCATCATCAGCCCAAGAGGCAATCCACCACACCACACACTGGAGTAGGGTATTACACCACAACGGTGGCCCGAACCAGTATAAACCCTGTGTCTCTTGTGTTGTTCTTTCCTTAGTTTAGATCCTAGCAAGGCGGAGGGGTGCAGGTAGGTAGGAGACGAAAGCTCCGCGCGCACCCTAGTGTTCGAACCTCAAGGGTCTGCCGGAACCCGAAATCCGACATTTGGCGCGCCAGGTAGGGGTGCGCCGGGATTCGTCTTCCACCACCCCGTTCTCCTCCGACCATCACGCCCATGTCTGACGCTCGTCGGGCCCGCGCCGAGCGCCGGGCCGCGCTCGCTTCCTGCGTCGCCCAGACGGCCCCTGTCGGCGGGCGCCCTCGCCGTTCCCCGTCACCTGCCGTCAACACTGCCACCAGCCTGGCGGGGGACGAGCGGCAAGCATCATCCCAGCATCCGTCCGTGCGGCAAGACGGCCGCACCGCAACTCCCTCGCTAACCCCAGCTGGTTCTTCGTCCCCCGCGCTCCGCGCGCCCATGGAGGCTTGAGCTGCACTCATCGCGGCGAACGAGCTCCTGCCCTACCGCCCCGTTGACGACGTCTATGAAGAATCGCTCGACCGCGTCGCCAAGCTCGTCCGCGCCGCAGGGGGCTCTCCTGCGCCGTCTGTTCCGCTGCACCGCACCCCGCCCCGCGCGGGCAATGAAGCTCCGGCGGCGCCCCGACCGCCTCCTCCTCAGGAAGGCGCCATGGATCCAAGGCGCGTGGCCCCTGGGCGGAACCCGCTCCGGCAGGCGCCAGCGCAGCAAGAGCAGAGCTGTCAAGAAGTCCCTCGCCCGCAAGAAGTTGCCCGGGCGCTCCCTGCTCCAGCACGTCGCGACCATGCTCCTGCTCCCGCGCGTCAAGACCCCGCGCTGCACCCCGTCATCCAAGGCTTCCCATGGCCACAGTAGCCTGCCGCGCCTTCACCGCCGAGCTACGCAGCGTCACGTGGCCCGGCAAGTTCAAGCCAGACTTGCCTCCTCGCTACAACGGCACGGCTGACCCTGCGGAGTTCCTCCAGCTCTACGAGCTAGGCATCGAAGCTGCCAACGGAGACGAGAAGGTCATGGCGAACTAGTTCCCCATGGCACTCAAGGACGGGGCCCGCACCTGGCTCCTGAAACTGGCTCCAGGCACAATATCCTCCTGGGACGAGATGCGCACCCGCTTCATTGCCAACTTCCAAGGCACTCGCGACCGGCCACCCGCCGTAAGCGACTTGCGCCGCATCAAGCAACAGCCCGGGGAGACCCTGCAGAAGTACATCCAGCGCTTCAACAACGCGCGCCTCAGGATTCCCAAGGTGACCGAGGAGGCCATCATCTCGGCCTTCTCCGACGGCGTGCGCAACGTCAAGATGAAGGAGGAGCTGGCGATGCATGAAGACCTGTGCACCTCCTTGGAGCTGTTCAACCTGGCAACCAAGTGCGCCAGGGCCGAGGAAGGGCGTCTCTCCCTCCTCAAGCTGCCTGCCGCAGACCCAGAAGAGAAGAAGCCCAAGACCAAGGATGTGAAGCGCAAGGGGGCTACCGTGCTCGCGGCAGAACCAGACACCAAGCGAGGCAGAGATCAGCCCGAACCTTCCAAGGGCGGCCGGTACTGTGTGTACCACAACCTCCACACCCACAACACCAATGAATGTCAAGAGCTCCGAGCCGTGCGAGAAGGAAGGATCGGCCGTCCCCTGACCGCAGTGACCGGGGCTACGACCGAGGAGGTGGAACGAACGCAGGACGCTGGGAAGACCATGGCCCATGCCAAGGGTGGCGCGACCAACCTCGCGAGGATCGCTGGCAAGACCCGCCTCGCGAGGGGGACTGGAGGGATCAGCCTCGCGAGTATCGCCCACAAGGCAACGCAGGCCTCCCACCGCTGCCACCGCAGCCAAGAAGAAACGAAGACCGGCACCAGGACGAGGGGGCTGGGGGCTTCCAGGAGCCGCGTGCGATCGCCTGCATCTTGGGCAGGGCACAAGCCCCAGCCTCTCAGCGCATCTTCAAGCAGTTCGCCCGCGAAGTGAACGCAGTCCTCCCCAGGCTTGAAGCCACGCGTCCTCTCAGGTGGTCGGCGTGCGCCATCTCGTTCAGCTCGGCAGATCAACTCAAGTGTGCGGCTACAGCCGGAGTCCTCCCGATGCTTTGTTCCCCAATCATCAGCAACGTGGTGGTCACCAAGACCCTCATCGATGGCGGGGCAGGGCTCAACGTCCTGTCCGTGGAAACATTCAACAACCTCCAAGTGCACTACAGCCAGCTTCAGCCAACCAAGCCTTTCTCCGGTATCACTGACGGCTCCACGGTCCCGATTGGGCAGGTCCGCCTCCCTGTCACCTTCGGGCACGCGACAACTACCGCACCGAGCTCATCGACTTCGACGTCGCTCACATTCGCCTGCCGTACAATGCCATCCTTGGGTACCCAGCGCTGGCCAAGTTCATGGCCGTAACTCACCATGGATACAACGTCCTCAAGATGCCAGGGAGTGGCGGAGTCATCAAGGTACCCAGTGAAGAGAAGGACGCGGTGTGTTCCCTGGAACGAGCCTTTCAGGCCGCATCACTGGAAGACCCGGATCGTGGAAGCAGGAAGCCTCCCGAGACCGCCCCTAAGAAGAAGAAGACATCGTCCGGCCCGACCACTCAGGAGGCAGGCCCCTCTGGGCCTGTGCCTGCCCAGGGGGAACCTCCTTCCATCGCATAGGAAAGCGCGCCCAGCGCCCTCCTCAGGCAGGGCTCGGGGGCTCTCCCCTGGAGGGCCACCGACCAAGCTAGGGTCACGAGGGAGGCGCTTGGGCACCACATGGAGGCGTGTTTCGAAGCACGTTTCCCTCAAGAAGGAGCAAGGCAAGGAGATCCAGACCCTCAGAGTTCATCAGCAAGGTCATTCAGGAGCTACAGGAGTCAAGAGTCATGAAAGGCGGCCGCCACCTACCAGCAGTGGCTCCCCATCCAGGCAAGGATGGTGGGCTGCGCGTTTGCATCGACATACCAGGGCTCAACCGAGTCACCTCTCTGGAGCGCCTCTGGCCCTCGCGAGTGGGGCACTGCGGAGGCCCACCCCACAGCTACATCTGCATGCCTTACGGCCTGCCGAGCACGGCTGACGCGCACCAGCGCCTCATGAGGGGCATCACTGAGGCACGAGAGGCCAGGTGTTCCGCTGCCCTGACAGGGATGGAGATGGCCCGCGAGGAGCCGCCAGCGCCTCCGGAGCCTCCCGAGGGCCCTGGGCCTGGGGGCTCGTGAGGATCGGCTCCCGCAGCGCACCGAGCATGCTACATCAACGCTCCTTCGTCCTCAACATCATCGGTTGCCTGCTCGGCTGACGCCAACTAACGGAGCTGCTCCCAAATGGCACGACGCTTGCGCATGGGTCCGTCCCTGCAATGCCGACAAACCTGGATGGCTGAGCTCTGGCCGCGGCAGCCCCGCACAGCGTCACCTCGTCAAGCCTTCAGTGCCTCACTACCCCTCGGAAGAAACCAATGGCTGACTGTCAATTATCATGGCAACCCCTTGTTTTTTCTATGGTGGACCTGCAGGACCTCCTGAAGGAGCTGCGTCAGGCAAGGCCCTTGCGGTGTCTCTTTCACCCTCGTCCGCGCGAACCTCTTGCACGCTAAATGGGGGGTGCCTGAGCATCGCGACTCAGGGCTCCTACTGGCTCTCCAGCCCTCACCCTCTGGCCTTGACCACGGCATCGCGACCTGGCATACCAGCGACGGCTGAGACCCGCTCGAGGGCCGGGACCCGAGGACGTAGAGCAGAAAGGGGAACAAAGGCGAGAGGGGAGAGACACGCGAGGACCTCGCCGAGCAACCTCGCGCCTGCCGAAGCACGGACTCGGCGACACACCAGAGAGCGGCCCCTGACCCTCGAGATAAGTCATCACCCGGAAGCGCCAGCTACCGTGGCACCATCCCTGCACCTAATGCCATCCCGTGTTAGCGACGCCACTCTCCTTTCTCACCAAACGACGGCTGCTTGGGCGCTAAAGGGGACCTCCTGAGCATCGCGACTCAGGGGCTCTTACCGGACTCCGGGTCGCTCACCTCCTGGCCTTGACCACGGCATCGCGACCTGGCATACCAGCGACAGCTGAAGCCGCCTTGGGACTGGGACCCGTCGGCGCAGAGCACCAAGCCCTCGTGAGGTTCGGAAGGGAGGACTGAGCTAAGACGGAATGAGCAACTCGCACAATTCTACGACAGGGGTTATATTAACAAAACAGGATCACAGGCACCTTACAAGCCCCCACGGGACATGTTTTTGATTCCTCGAAGGGAACGGATCCTAAAGGGACACAAACTACGCGCGTCCCAGCAAAAGACGCCATTATTAATAGTGGGCCGTCAAGCACCGACGCCAACCCCATCCAGATCAGGGCCGGCGGCGGCCTGACGAGCCCGCCCTGCTCCAGGAGCGGTGCCGGCTCGGGGGCTCGTAGCTATCGTCGCTCGTCTCCGGAGTCGCGAAGAGCTCGCCGAAGTCGCTGGAACCTCCGACACCTCCACCACCTGAGGAGCCGCCAAGGGAGCGGTTGGCGGGCCCAGTCCTCGTCGCGGCAGGGTCCTAGCCACCTTCCCCGGGGCAGCACTCCAGCCGGCGCCTGCTCGCATCGAAGACCTTGAAGAGCATCACCGAAGCACCGTCGTAATCCAAGTGGACCGTGAAGACGCCCCTTACCCTGCAAACCCGGTCGATCTCTCTCCAGCCCCGAGTCATGTAGACCTCGCCCGGGGCAACGACCGCGACCTCTGCCTCGGTCGCGAGGGTGCTGCAGCCGGCGTGCTGCAGCCAGAGCTCCAGGGGCTCCCCCTGCGGGATGATGGAGGCGAAGAAGGGAGGAAGGTGGATCCAAGAATGAAGAGGAATGTCGACGTGAAGCACGAACTCTCGGGAGGAGCCCTCAGTGTGGGCCCCAGAGGGGCCGACCCACACCTTCGTGACCCGCCGGCGCCGACGGTGGCGCCGCCCGTGGCGGTCAGCATCAGCTCCTTCAGGGCCCTCGACGTGGGCGTACAATGGAAGCGGGAACCCCGGCGGTGCCCGCTCGCACAAAGGCCTCGACACCACCTGAAGGGCCCCCTCATCCGAGCCACGGGGGGTGAGCCGTTTCTTCGGCGGGAGTGATTCTGGTTCCTCTCAGGGAGCCTTTCCCTTCTCTACCATCGAGACCCGGCGGATCGGAGCCATCGCAGCAAGACGGAGCAAGGATCGGGAAGAAGGAGAAGCAAGGAGGGATGGACTGGAAGGGCGCGCGCTGTTCCGTACTTATGGCCGGCGGAGGCCAACCGCGTACCTCCACGATCGCAGGTAATCATGACCCACTTTGCATGCAGGGACTTGTCCAATCCGTGCAGTTGCCAAGGTGCCATGGGGAAGTGGAGGTGCCCACGTCCAATCAACCGCCACGCGGCGCCCAAGGCCGCAGACTGTAAGGGCCCGCGGCGCTTCGCTCTTGCCCTTCCGCCTCCCTGCACGGCCAAGTCCGAGCGCGCCTTGGGCCCGGGGGCTACTGTCGGCGTTCTGGGAACGGGGGTCCCCAGACTTGCCTGCCTGCGGCCTGCGGCGTGGCTCAAAAGGGGGACCAGCGCGACCCATCTTCACCAACACAAACCCAAGACCCTCACGAGGGGCCAAGCCTCGCGGGGCGAACGACGCGGAGCTTCCTCAGGCACGGCCTTGTTAGGCTGGCTCACGAGGAGGCGGAGAGATCAAGGCGGGGTACATCACAAGGTGCCCATGACGCAAGCCATGATGACCGAGGGCGCCAGGCGGGTGCCAGCCCGCGCAGTGTCCTCCTTTCCTCTTTGGTGCAAAGGGGGCAAGCGCAGCCGCGGAGTACCGAGGCATCAGTCAAAGGTTGCCATTTCAGTGCAACGAGACCAAGACCAGGAGGACTACGAGATGGAGGTCACCGTGGAGCCCAAGACGGCGTCATCACCAGAGCTTTGCGCAGGCGAAGACTACTTTTGTCAGGATAGCTAGTACTAGCTGTCCCCCTTCAAATTAGCCCGCCATTGTTGGCTCCCTTCCCGCTCGATATTTGGGAAGAGGACCAGGGCCCCTATAAATAGGACCGGCCGCCCGCTAGACAGGGGAGAGAGGATCGAGGGCTAAAAGAAAGAGAGAGAGAGAGAGACAGAGAGAGAGAGAGAGAGAAGGGCGACTGAGCTCCTCCCAGCAGTTCATCGCCCCAGCCAAGAACAGACCCTCGCGAGGCTGTTCTTCCTTGTATTGTTCATCATCATCAGCCCAAGAGGCAATCCACCAAACCACACACTGGAGTAGGGTATTACACCACAACGGTGGCCCGAACCAGTATAAACCCTATGTCTCTTGTGTTGTTCTTTCCTTAGTTTAGATCCTAGCAAGGCGGAGGGGCGCAGGTCGGTAGGAGACGAAAGCTCCGCGCGCACCCCAGTGTTCGAACCTCAAGGGTCTGCCGGAACCCGAAATCCGACAACATCATCTTCGTATCTAGAGCCATGTTGATCATGATTTCGGAGCCTCCCCATTGTGTTTCTAGCCTAGTTTTTGTTGTTTTTCGTCCTAATTCGAAAATTCCCCACAAAAATAGCCCCCAAATTTTTGGTGATTTGTTAGTGTGTTGAGATTTCGTTGGTTTGGATCTGTGGATTTGCTTTGTTTTGAGTGGATCTAGCTTTTCCCCCGTTCCCCACCCTTTCAATCCACAAAATCCTCCAGATTTGACCATTTTCATCATCCCCATCACGAACACTAGTTGTTCATCCCGTGCCCGAAATTCGCCGAGGCACCAGAAGTCCGACCCATCCCGGACGTCCGACGACCGGACGACCGACCCATCCCGGACGTCCGACGAACCCTGACGAAACTGAATTTTTTCAGTGTAGTCACCACGAACGCCCCACATTTCCGCATACGCACTCCTACTACCAATACACCATCACCACTTCCGCATTCCACCACCATTTCTTACCCGTTTCGCATGACTAGATGTGTTGCCACTTCGAGCTTTGAGAATTTGAGTTGCGGTTCCGTGTCCTTTTGTGTTTCGGCTATCTAGGTACAGTTCGACATCAACATCACCGCCGCTCATCTTCGCCACGGACGCATCATCAACAATGACCACCTCGACTACATCTTGATATTTGTGATTGGATCACCGTCATCCGTTCTTGCTTATGGACGTGGAACCAAAGAATGGTAACCTCGTCTTGGTATTGGACATATCACTCTTGCCATTACATTGTCATAGCCTTACTCCTTTGCCTTGCTTACCCACCGAGACTAGCCATTGAGTATTGCCGGCAAGGAGACTTGTGCACATTAGTGATCATACTTCCCATAGCATACATACATCATTATTGCATATATCGGTATCATCTCTTGTGTCACAAAGTTGTCATCGCATACACAATTGCTATCTTGGTTCGTCAAGCCACTACTAGGAAAAGGGCTATAGCTAATATGTACATTAATGGCGCACCATGTATCCGGTGCGCCACTGCTATATAACAGTGGTGCACCAGATACAAGTGCGCCATTAATGACATATTACTAATGGAGCACCTGGTGTGTGGCGTGCCATTACTAGTTTTGAAAAAAAATTGTTAGTAATGGCGCACCAGAGGATAGTGCGCCATTACTAGTTGACATAGTAATGGCGCACCTGTACAAGGTGCGCCATTTCTATGTGTATGACTGGGTCAAACCTTGGTCAAACTTAGTAATGGCGCACTTTGTGTAGGTGCGCCATTACTATGTCAAACTTAGTAATGGCGCACCTACACAAAGTGCGCCATTACTAACTTTGACCAAGGTTTGACCAGGTCATACACATAGTAATGGCGCACTTTGTGAAGGTGCGCCATTACTATGTCAACTAGTAATGGCTCACTATGCCCTGGTGCGCACTTCTAACCAAATGCACCCCCCGGTGGACCGCCTTTTCAGTTTTTTAAAAATAAAATAAAATGATTGAAATGTCAAAAAAAATAAGTTTCCCACGTGATATGTGGTCTAGTTGTTGGGAAAATTTACAAATATGAATTTCGACTTTATTTGCAAAATCTCTCTGGAATTTAGTAAAATGGGCATAACTTTTGCATACGAACTCGGATTAAAAAGTTTTTTATATGAAAAATCATCTACTCGAAAAGTTACATCCGAATTGAACTGGGGGAACACTGCTCAAGATTTTCAAAATCCCAAAAAAACCTAATAGAACGAAAGATATGGGGCTTTTAAGATCTAGAGGGGGGAAATGAAAAAAATTCAAACTTACTAGTGGCGCACCATTTGCTAGTGATGTAGGGTAGAACCCTAATCGGTCGATCTTTCACGAAAGGAGCGGATCCCACGAAGAACACGACGAACACAAAGAAGGAAACGAGGGAAATCACAAGGGGAGACACAAGAGGAACACTCAAACTAACAAGAACAAGTCACACAAGTGCTATATCCTCGAATACATAAGAGAAGATACACGATCCACGTACAACTAAGGACGATACAAGGGTAGCCGGTCTTCTCCGTGAGGAGGTCTTGAGTTCTTCCCAAAAGAGGGGTCTTGAATGCACTTGGGGGGATCTTCTCCGGTGGAGGCTCGAATCTCCGTGGAGAAGGTAACCAAGTGGATGAGCAAAGCTCTCACACAAAAATGAGCTAAACCTTTGCTAACCCAAGAAAGTTGTACGGGGTGGAGTATATATAGTCTAGGGGGCAGAAGGGATACACGGGCTGGTCGGGCCTTCACTGTGCGCAGACAGGGGAGGCCGGATGTCCGGGCTGGTTGGGCCGGATGTCCGGGCTGGTCGGGCCGGATGTCCGGGCTTTCAGGCGATGCCGGATGTCTGGGCTGGGGGGCCGGATGTCCGGGCTGGAGTGGTGGCATTTGCTGCTCTCGGGTTTGGAGGGGCCGGATTTCCGGACCGGTGTCCAGAAGTTCAGGGGCTCGGGAGAGGCCGGATGTCCGAGCTGCCGGGGCCGGATGTTCGGGGCATGTAGCTTCCTGCGGCTGTGCTGCTGTAGTGGAAGACGCTCCATGGGCCGGATATCCGGGGCCTGGGAGATGCTCTTGGCTCCTTCCGCTGGCTCTCCTCACCCGTGGACTTGGGGACTTGTACATATTCATGCGCATCTTCCGGAGGGCCCTCTTGGTGCCTAATCATGCACAACACCTCGGACTTAGGTAGTAGCAATGTCTCATGCATAGAAAGTGGAAGTTCGGAGAGGAGTGAGTTCACCTTATCTTCGAGAGCTTTGGCTCGGGCTCGTGTCATTGGTCCAAGTGGTGTCGTTGGAGATGTAGGTGCGTCCGTGGGGATAATCTTGGGATGCTCCACATCATCTCCCCTCCCCTCCCTTGGGGAAGACCCGTCCTCAGATCGAAATCCTCATCACCATGGTAGGTCGAGAGATCTTTGATGTTGAAGATGTCGCTCACGGAGTACTTGTCACGAGGGATGTCGATCTTGTATGCGTTGTCGTTGTAATGTGCAAGCACCTTGAATGGTCCATCCACGCGTGGTCGAAGTTTGGACTTGCGCTCTTGGGGAAAGCGGTCCTTGCGAAGGTGTATCCACACGAGGTCTCCAATGTTGAATATCATAGGGTGCTTGTTGATGTTGAGTTTGGTCGCAAGGCGTTGTACTTGGCGCTCGATGGTGTTTCTTGTATCTTCATGCACCTTCTTGAGATGGGTCGCTCGTGCACTTGCGTCCAAATTGATGCGCTCTTGGAGTGGTAGAGGGAGAATATCCAATGGTGACAAAGGGTTGAATCCGTAGACGACCTCGAAAGCGGACTTGCCGGTTGTTGAGTGTCTTGCTCGGTTGTAGGCGAACTCGGCGATGGGTAGACACTCCTCCCTCTCCTTGATGTTCTTCTTGATGAGTACTCGAAGTAGAGCGGAGAGTGTGCGGTTTGTCACCTCCGTTTGGCCGTCGGTTTGAGGATGGTACGCCATGGAGAAGAGTAGCTTGATTCCGAGCTTGGCACATAGGGTCTTCCAAAAGTAGCTAAGGAACTTGACGTCGCGGTCCGAGACGATGGTCTTTGGCACACCATGGAGATGCAATATTTCCCTACAAAAGAGATTAGCAACATGTGAAGCATCATCTAGCTTGTTGCAAGGAATAAAATGTGCCATTTTTGAGAAACGGTCCACAACGACAAATATGGAATCTTTCCCATTTCGAGTCCTAGGCAAACCGAGTACAAAGTCCATGCTAATGTCTTCCCATGGTTGGTAAGGAATTGGTAGAGGCATATAGAGGCCATGAGATTGAGCTTTGGACTTAGCTTTGCAACATGTAGAACATCGGTTGGTGAAACGATTGACGTCCCGAAACATCTTGGGCCAAAAGTAGTTCTTCGAGAGCGTGGTGAACGTCTTGTCGCGTCTGAAATGTCCCATTAAGCCTCCTCCATGCGTTTCATGCAAAAGCAACAAATGAAGAGACGACTCGGGATGCAAAGTTTGTTAGCTCTCATAAGATAGCCATCTTTGATATAATAGCGGTCCCAAGATGTATTCGACAAACACTTGGCATAAGGAGTAGCCAAAGTTGCATCATGCTCATACAAGTCTTTGATATGCTCGAAGCCAATGACATGTAACTCAAGTTGCATGACAAGCATGCATATGCGGGAAAAAGCATCCGCTACTATGTTTTCTTTACCCTTGATGTACTTGATGACATAAGGATAAGACTCAATAAATTCACTCCATTTAGCATGACGCTTGTTCAACTTGGTTTGACCCTTGAGATACTTGAGGGTCTCATGATCGGTATGAATGATAAACTCATGGGGACAAAGTTAATGTTCCCATTCATGCAAAACACGGACTAAAGCATAAATCTCTTTGTTATAGATGGGGTAATTGAGTTGTGCTCCGGAAATTTTCTCACTAAAGTAAGCTATGGGGCGCTTCTCTTGCGTTAACACACCCCCTATGCCATTACCACTAGCATCGCAATGAATCTCAAAAGGTTTGTCAAAGTTGGGTAAGGCAAGCACGGGAGCATGAGTAAGCAAGTTCTTAAGCTCATTGAAAGCGGTATCTTGGGATGGTCCCCAAACAAAAGGCGCATTCTTTTTGTTCAAAGCATGCGAAGGCGAAGCAATGGTGCTAAAATCCTTCACAAAGCGACGATAGACACCCGCAAGGCCAAGAAAACTACGCACTTGATGCAAGTTGGTTGGTTGCGGCCAAGTCTTAATAGCATCGATCTTGGACTCATCAACATGAACACCCTTAGAATAAACAACAAAACCCAAGAAAACGAGCTTATCAACACCAAAAATGCATTTCTCCATATTAGCATAGAGGCGCTCTTTTCTAAGAGTTTGCAAAACGGTGCGGACATGGGTGACATGCTCTTTGATAGATTTTCTAAACACAAAAATGTCATCGAAGTAAACCACGACAAATATACCAATGTAAGGGCAATAGAGATGATTCATAAGGTCCATAAAAGTGCCCGGTGCTTCCGGAAGACCCATAGGCATGACTAACCACTCATACAAACTAAACTTGGTATATTTGATAGTAACCACTCTTAAGGCGGTTTTCCATTCATCACCCTCTTGTACCCGGATTTGATAGTAACCACTCTTAAGATCAATTTTGGAAAATATAGTGGCATCGCTAAGCTCATCAAGCATATCATCTAGGCATGGATGGGGTACCTATAGCGAATAGTGATAGCATTGATAGGTCTACAATGGGAGCACATGCGAAAGCTACCATCATGTTTTGGCACAAGAATGACCAGGATGGCACAAGGGCTCAAACTCTCACGCACATGTCCATGGTCGATAAGATGTTTTACTTGCCTTTGTATTTCTTTTGTTTCGTCGGGTTGACATGGTATGGAGCTTTGTTCGGAAGAGGTGCTCCGGGGATGAGGTCAATTCGGTGCTCAATGCCTCGTAGAGGAGGTAGACCTGGAGGTAGCTCATCGGGGAAAACATCTTGAAATTCCTGCAAAAGAGAAGACAACACTAGAGGAAGAGTGTGAGAAGTGTTAGTTTGTGGTGCATTGTCCTTGCACACGAAGACGTAGTGTAGGACACTAGATGGGTTCTCACACACTTCTCTTATCTCACGTTTGGTGGCAAATCGAACTGGGTTTTTGTTTTCGCTCATCGTGGAGGCACTCGATTTTGGCTTGTGTCGCTCACTCTCTTTTTGGTGGCTCGCTCTCTCCCTATGATCTCCATGATGGGTGGCTTTCTTGTCAGTGATCACTTGACTTGGCGACATTGGACGAAAGCCATACTCCTTGCCCTTCATCTTGAAGATGTAGTGGTTCGTTCGGCCGTTGTGGATGACTCCTCTATCGAATTTCCATGGCCGTCCAAGGAGAAGACGACAAACGGTCATTGGAACGACGTCGCACTCCAAGGTGTCTTCGTAGGCGCCGATTATGAAGGAGACTTGTACTCAGTGCTCGACTTGGATGGTGCCGGAGTCACTTAGCCATTGCACTTTGTATGGGTGTGGATGCTTTGTCTTGGGCAATTGGAGCTTGGAGCAAAGTTCTTCACTTGCAAGATTATGACAACTCCCTCCATCGATGATGACCTTGACGGATCGTCCACTGATGCCGGCCTTGGTGTGGAATATGTGGCAACGTTGGTCTTCTTCTTGGTGATGTTGGAGAGTCAAGACTTTGGACACAACAAGTGCGGTACTTGAGTCTTCATCACAAAAGACTTGTTCTTCTTCATTGTTCACTTGGACGTGCATGGCGACGTGCTCGACGGCTTCCATTTCGCCTTCACTCATGGTGTCATAAGTGCCATCGTCGTTGAAGACCATAGTTCACTTGTTCATGCACTTGTAGGACTTGTGGCCTCGTTCTCCGCAAGTGAGACACTTGAAGGAACTCGTCTTGATGGTCTCATCGGTTGGGGTTGATGATGATGAAGCTCTCAGCTTGAAGTTGCTCGTAGGACGATGGCTTGTAGTTGACGAAGCTTTCTTGGAAGTCGACTTGTCGATGTTGGAAGTTGAAGGTCTTGTAGTCGGTGTTGGAATCATTGAAGCTTGGTTGTTGGAGAAGCCGTAGGACTTGTATGAGAACTTGGCATACTTTAAAGCATCTTGCACTTGGCGTTCCGCTTTGGTAGCTTGGTGCACTAGCTCGATGAGATTTGAGTATGGTTGGAAGTCGGCGATCTTCTTTCTAGGATGATTGAGTCCATTCAAGAAACGTGCCATTGTTTGCTCATCATCTTCCGTGACATTGGCTCTTATCATTGCAATCCCCATCTCCTTGTAATATTCTTCAACGCTCTTTGTTCTTTGCTTGAGTTGTTGGAGTTTTTTGAAGAGATCGCGGTTGTAGTAGGTAGGTACGAAGCGTGCTCTCATGACATCCTTCATTTGCGCCCAAGTAGTGATGGGTGGTTCACCTCTTGCCTCTCGGTGCTCTATGATTTGTTCCCACAAAATGAGGACATAGTCTTGGAACTCAAGGGATGCCATCACGATCTTCTTCTCTTCTTCATAATTGTGCAAACGGAAGATCTTGTCAACCTTTAATGCCCATGAAAGGTACTCTTCGGGATCGTTGCTTCTGTTGAACTTGGGCATGGTGAACTTGAGTTTGCCATAACGTTGCTCTTCATTGTGTTGGGGACGAGGATGATGACGCCCATGTTGTTGATGATTGATCAACTTGTGGTGCTCTTGGCGGGGAGGGTTGTTATCGTCATGTTGTTCTTGCCGTGGAGTATCTCAATTGTCTTCATGCTCTGGATTGACTTGTTGTTCTTGGCGAGCTTGTGCAGGAGCTCGTCAAGCTCGAGGAGGAACATGACGATGCACGCGAGCTTGAAATCTTCGTTCTTGAATTTCTTCGCGAAGTGCTTCCTCTTATTCACGGGCTTGTCGGCTTCGGTCGGCTACGACTCGACTCGATTCGCGTAGGGCTTGTTGCGCCACAAGTGCTTGAGCGTCACGTAGTTGTTGTTCTTGACGTTGTGCCTCAGCATCTTGAGCATTTTGGTGTAGACGCGCTCGCTCTTCCTCTTCATGTTGGCGTTGTCGTCGCCGTTCTCGTGCTAGCGCAAAGGCCTCTTGAGTTTGACATTGTCGGCGCTCTTGAGAGTCGGTGTCTCGTAGGGGATTGAGGCTTGCTTGACGGTCGGTGCGCGCGGCTCGGCGAAGGGTGTTCGATGTCGGTGTACTTGAGCCGGAGAGGGTGAAGTCGGAGTGGCGGCTTGAACGGCTCCTTCTTGAAGTGGAAGACGAGCGGTTGAGCAACAAATCACGAATTTCTTCCATCCTTGCATCATTCTCTTGCTTGTGATCATCGAGCTTGTGGTCGAAGTAGTCCCTTGTACGTTGCTCGGAAAGTCGCAAGTCGGCGGCGAGGTTGTCAATGCGTTCACTCATAGCTTGTTGCTCTTGATGCAAAGCACGTTGTGCACCAAAGAGGTGACTCTTGGTGACGAACGAGTTCATGTTGTCGTCTTGCTCCATGAAGAGTGGGTTGGTAGAAGTACTTGGCCTATCCATCATTCCAAGACAAATGTGAGTGGTAGAAAGAGAAGAATGAGTACCCAATGTACCTTGACCGAAGTTGAAAGTGGATCGAGGATCACTGCAATGTAGGACAAGAAAATAGCACAATTGGTACTAGTTCTTGTCGGTTTCTCACACCTACACAAGTAAAAGCTTTTGGTGAAGCATGACTAGGATGGTGATGCAATTGTAAGTGAGCTTCAATAATGTTGGAAAAGATTCGCAAGATGCAATGTAACAAGTAGACCAAGCATATAAGGTACACGGAAACATACACGCAAAAAGATAAGTGGGGTTGTGCAACCAAGGGTGAGCCAAAATGTGGAATCCACAAAAATGCTCTTGTTGCACAACACTAGAGAGACGCTAGCACGATTGCACAATAGGCGGATACAAGAACTTATGCACAACCTACTTAGCAAAAATGCAACGACTTCTATCCCAAATATTTCTTTATGCAAGGTGTTGCTATGATATGATCCAAGATGATCGAGTATGACAATCTTAATGTTGTAAGATGCTATGGTTCTTGCTTAAAAGCTCTTTGCTTATCTTTTCTCTTTGCTTAAAAGCTTGTTTGGCTCTTTGATGTTTGAGCTCTTTTCTCATGAAATGCTTGACGAACCAAGATAGCAAATGAGTATGGGATGACAACTTTGTGACACAAGAGATGATACCAATATATGCAACAATGATGTATGTATGCTATGGGAAGTATGATCACTAATGTGCACAAGTCTCGTTGCCGGCAATACTCAATGGCTAGTCTCGATGGGTAAGCAACGCAAAGGAGTAAGGCTATGATGGCTATCAATGTAATGGCAAGAGTGATATGTCCAATACCAAGATGAGGTTACCGATCTTGCTTCCGGTATGGTGTCAAAATGGTGGCACAAATACCAAGATGTAGTCGAGGTGGTCATTGTTGATGAAGATGTAGGACGACGGTGATGATGCAGGACACGTCCGTGGCGAAGATGAGCGGCGGTGATGTCGATGTCGAACCGTACCTAGATAGCCGAAACACAAAAGGATACGGTACCGCACTCAAATTCTCAAACCTCGAAGTAGCAAATGTGTCGGAGAGCGAAACGATCCAAAAATGGTTGGGTTATGCAGAAGTGGTGGAGGTATGCGGAAGTATATATGGTATATGTTGGGCACCGAAACAAAATTTGGTGGAAATTGGGCGGAAAACGGGGCTATGGATGGAGATGTTGCTGCTAGGGGTCGGATGTCCAGGTGGAAGGCCGGATGTCCGGGTGGGACCGGATGTCCGGGCTTGACGGGCCGGATGTCCGGGCTCTGGATCCAGG
Source organism: Triticum urartu (assembly GCF_003073215.2). NCBI lineage: Eukaryota > Viridiplantae > Streptophyta > Magnoliopsida > Poales > Poaceae > Triticum > Triticum urartu. Next base: position 215,055,431 of record NC_053023.1, on the reverse strand, counting down.
GACGAACGGGATGAACACCGCGTGGCGAGGTTAAATCCGGGCGAAATTCGGAAGAATTTATGGATGGAAATTGGGGGAAAATGGATGGGAAGCTAGATCCACTCAAAACAAAGCAAATCCACGGATCCAAAGCAACAAAATCTCAACACACCAACAAATCACAAAAAAAAATTGGGGTCTATTTTTGGTGGGGAATTTCCGAATAAGGACGAAAAACAACAAATCATGGCTAGAAACACAATGGGAAGGCTCCAAAATCGTGATCAACGTGGCTCTGACACCAAGATGATGTAGGGTTGAACCCTAATCGGCCGATCTTTCATGAAAGGTGCGGATCCCGCGAAGAACAAGAGGAACACAAAGAGGGAAACGAGGGAAATCACAAGGGGAGACACAAGTCGAACACTCAAACTAACAAGAACAAGTCACACAAGTGCTAGATCCTCGAATACATAAGAGAAGATACACGATCCACGAACAACTAAGGACGATACAAGGGTAGCCGGTCTTCCCCGTGAGGAGGTCTTGAGTTCTTCCCTAAAGAGGAGTCTTGAATCCGCTTGGGGGGATGTTCTCTGGTGGAGGCTCGAATCTCCGTGGAGAAGGTAACCAAGTGGATGAGCAAAGCTCTCACACAAACATGAGCTAAACCTTTGCTAACCCTAGAAAGTTGTACGGGGTGGAGTGTATATAGTCTAGGGGGAGAAGGGATACACGGGCCTCGTCCCTTCACTGTGCGCAGACAGGGGAGGCCGGATGTTCGGGCTGGTCGGGCCGGATGTCCGGGCTTTCAGGCGATGCCGGATGTCCGGGCTGGAGTGGTGGCATTTGCTGCTCTCGGGTTCGGAGGGGCCGGATGTCCTGGGGATCGGGAGAGGCCAGATGCCCAGGCTGCCGGGGCCGGATGTCCGGGGCCTGTAGCTTCCGGCGGCTGTGCTGCTGTAGTGGAAGACGCTCCAAGGGCCGGATGTATGGGGCCTTGGCCAGATGTCCGGGGCCTGGGAGATGCTCTTGGCTACTTCCGTTGGCTCTCCTCATCTGTGGACTTGGGGACTTGTACGTCTTCATGCGCATCTTCGAGAGGGCCCTCTTGGTGCCTATTCATGCGCAACACCTTGGACTTAGGTAGTAGCCATGTCTCATGCATAGAAAGTGGAAGTTCGGAGAGGAGTGAGTTCACCTTATCTTCGATAGCTTTGGCTCGGGCTCGTGTCATTGGTCCAAGTGGTGTCATTGGAGGTGTAGGTGCTTCCACGGGGATGATCTTGGGATGCTCCGCATCAGCTAGGTACGCCACTAGTAACAGAAAAATTGGTTTCAATTTTTTTGGATTTTTTTTCAAAATATGAGACGTAATATGACCGGGAAGTTTGAAATATTTTTCAAAATTTCATCACACTGATGAACATGAACAAAGTCCTAGACATCAACAAGGTTTAATAGGATTGATATAATAGATATATCAACAAGTGCCTCTTAAGTGAGGTGGTGCTGGGGTTGGATAGAACTGCGAAGTTAAGCATGCTCGGGCTGGAGTAGTGTGAGGATGGATGACCTTCCGCGAAGTTTGACCACTTAGTGTGATTTGACTTGAGATTAAGCATATTGACCCGAGATTAAGCCATAGTGACCCGAGATTAAGAAAAAAAGGAAAAAAATTGGAAACAATTTTGAAAAAAAATATTTTTTTTTGAAAAATAATTGTTAGTAATGGCGCACTTCTACGTGGTGCGCCATTACTAAGTCATATAGTAATGGCGCACTTCTACGCATACTAATGGCGCACTATAGGTGCGCCATTACTATCACAGCTAGTAATGGCGCACCTATAGTGCGCCATTAGTATTTGTTACTAGTGGCGTGATAATAGTGGCGCACCAGTAGTGCGCTATTAATGGCCAAAACAGGCGCGCCACTAATTAGCCTTTTCCTAGTAGTAAGCATTGCATGAGAAAAGAGCTCCAACATCAAAGAGCCAAACAAGCTTTTAAGTAAAAAGGAAAGATAAGCAAAGAGCTTTTAAGCAAGAACCATAGCATCATACAACATTAAGATTGTCATACTAGATCATCTTGGATCATATCATAGAAACACCTTGCATAGAGTATACTTGGGATAGAAGTCGTTGCATTTTTGCTAAGTAGGTTGTGCACAAGTTCTTTGTATCCGCCTATTGTGCAATCGTGCTAGCTTCTCTCTAGTGTTGTGCAACAAGAGCATCTTTGTGGATTCCACTGTAACGCCCCGAGACCGATGTGCCAGGTGTCCTCCAGTTATTCGCTGTTGTTGCGTTGTCATTGCTTGCGTGTGCTGCATTGCATATCATGTCATCATGTGCATTTCATTTGCATACATGTTCGTCTCATGCATCCGAGCATTTTTCCCGTTGTCCGTTTTGCTTTCCGGCGCTCCTATCTCCTCCGGTGGTCTTTTCTACCTTCCTTTCGTGTGTGGGAGTTAAACATTTCCGGATTGGACCGAGACTTGCCAAGCGGCCTTGGTTTACTACCGGTAGACCGCCTGTCAAGTTTCGTACCATTTGGACTTCGTTTGATACTCCAACGGTTAACCGAGGGACCGAGAAGGCCTCGTGTGTGTTGCAGCCCAACACCCCTCCAAAGTGGCCCAAAACCCACCTAAACCTCCTCCATCATCTCAGTCGTTCGATCACGATCGCATGGCCCAAAACCGCACCTCATTTGGACTCTCCTGGCTCCCTCTACCTATATATATGTGCTGCCCTCCCGAAATTCGCGGATGAACCCTAATCCTCTTCCCCTCTCGCCCGCCGGACATGTCCGTCCCGGACGGACGAAATCGCGCCGCCGCCCCGGGCGAATCCGCGCCCGCCACGTCGCCTCCACCGCGTCCCACCGCTGCGGCCCGCCGCAGCCCACGGCCGGCCGGCCCCGGGCCGCACCCGGGCTGAGCGCCGCCATGCGCCGAAGTGCGCCACCGCGCCTGCTGCCATGGCTCTTTCCCGCCGGCGCCGCCATTCGCCGGCGCAGCCACCCGCCGGGGCTGCAGGTCGCTGGCGCCCTGCTCCTCCACCGCCCTGGGCCGCCATCACCGCTCCCCGCCGCTATGCCTTGTCGCCGCGCCGCCCTTCGCCGCCGCCGTCTTGCTCCGCCCCGCCTCGCCGCCCGGGTCCAATCGAGCTCGCCGGAGTTCTGCCTCGGTTCGCGCGCCGGCATGAAACCCTAGATCTGAGAAGGGTTGACCTCTCTTTTTCCCCAAGTCCCTAGTTATTTTGGCTATGTTCATCATGTTGTATCTCCTCATCCGTAGATCCGTTTTGAGCGTATAGCATATCAAAATGTTCGTCTCAGAGAGTACATCATTTCATCTCATTGCATCATTTTCATTTGAGTTCTTCTTGATGCCTGAAATGCTGTTGGAAGAATGCTATTTGAGATAATTGTCAGATCAGCTGCTCCAATTAGATATTTGTCATTTTTGCCATGATTATTGTGTGCATGATATGCCCCTGAGCTCTACATGTGTTTTGTTATATGTTTTGTCATCTTTCCAGTGGTGCCATCCATGTATTTTTGTGATGTGTGTGGTGACTAGCACAAGCTTGCAAAGTGGTGCATTTGTTAATGTTGATTTCAGGGACTTAGCAATTCCACTAAGTCCTTGGTCTGTTTATCTCATTATGCCATATGTTCATGTTGTTTCCTAGTGATCCGTGCCTCTTTTGAGGATGATCAGTAAGGATGTTTTGTTAATCTTGTAGTGCTCTATCCATCCATGTCCTTGTTTACAATTATGGAGCACCCTAGCTTGAGTCAATGGGTAGAGGACATTTTGCGAGAGAATGCAAATCTCAACGTGTGATGATTGTTACTGAAGATGGTGGGTATGAGTCCGCTAGTGACTATGATGAGGAGACTTTGGCTCTTATTACACATGAACAACACGGTGGAGATGATTCTGATCATGAGAAGCAATACATGGCTGCTGAAGATGCTGATAGGTATGAATGTTTAGTTGCTCAACGTGTTTTGAGTGTGCAGGTTACACAAGCTGAGAAAAATCAGAGGCATAATTTGTTCCATACAAAGGGAGTTGTGAAGGAACGTTATGTTCGCGTCATCATAGATGGAGGGAGCTGCAACAACTTTGCTAGCATGGAGATGGTGGAGAAGCTATCTCTCACCACAGGACCACATCCACATCTGTACTACATCCAATGGTTCAACAACAGCGGCAAGGTTAAGGTAACACGTACTGTTCGTGTGCATTTTAGTATCGCTACATATGCTGATTATGTTGATTGTGATGTGGTACCTATGCAAGCTTGTTCCTTATTACTTGGTAGACCATGGAAATTTGATAAAAATTCTGTACACCATGGTAGAAACAATTACTATACTCTTGTTCATAAGGATAAAAATACTACTTTGCTTCCTATGACAGCTGATTCCATTTTGAAAGATGATATTAATAGAGCTAATAAAGCAAAAAAATGAGAAAAATAAGAGTGACAATTAGAATGTGGCAAAAGAATTTGAGCAACAAATGAAGCCTAATGATAAACCATCTAGTGTTGCTTCTGAAATTAAATTGAAAAGTGCATGTTTACTTGCCACCAAATCTGATATTGAAGATCTAGATTTTAGCAAATCTGTCTGCTATGCTTTTGTGTGCAAAGAGGCATTATTTTCATTCGAGGACATGCTCCTCTTTTCCTCCTGCTATCACTAACATTTTGCAGGAGTTCGCTGACGTCTTTCCACAAGACGTGCCACCAAGATTACCACCTATTCGAGGGATTGAGCACCAAATTGACTTAATTCCTGGTGCATCATTACCCAACCGTGCACCATACCGTACCAATCCAGAGGAGACGAAGGAGATTATGCGTCAAGTAGAAGAACTGCTCGACAAAGGTTATATACGCGAATCCCTTAGTCCTTGTGTTGTTCCTATCATTATGGTGCCGAAAAAGGATGGTACGTCGTGTATGTGCGTTGATTGTAGAGGCACTAATAATATTCTATTCACTATCGTCATCCTATTCCTAGGCTAGATGATATGCTTGATGAATTGAGTGGCTCTACAATATTCTCCAAAGTTGATTTGCGTAGTGGATACCATCAAATTCATATGAAATTGGGAGATGAATGGGAATCAACATTTAGAACTAAGTTTGGATTATATGAGTGGTTAGTCATGCCTTTTGGGGTAACTAATGCACCTAGTACATTCATGAGGTTAATGAACGAAGTTTTACATGCTTTCATTGGACGATTTGTGGTAGTTTACTTTGATGACATATTAATTTATAGCAAATCTTTGGAGGAACATTTGGAACATTTACGTGTTGTTTTTATTGCTCTACGCAATGCACGTTTCTTTGGTAACCTTGGAAAGTGCACCTTTTGCACCAACCGAGTATCTTTTCTTGGCTATGTTGTTACTCCACGGGGAATTGAAGTTGATAAAGCCAAGATTGAAGCTATTGAGAGTTGGCCGCAGCCCAAAATGGTCACACAAGTGAGGAGTTTCCTTGGCCTCGCTGGTTTCTATAGGCGTTTTGTGAGAGATTTCAGCACCATTGCTGCACCTCTCAATGAGCTTACAAAGAAGGATGTGCCTTTTGTTTGGGGTACCGCACACAAAGAAGCCTTCACGATATTAAAAGATAAGTTGACACATGCTCCTTTACTCCAACTTCCTGATTTTAATAAGACTTTTGAGCTTGAATGTGATACTAGTGGTATTGGACTAGGAGGTGTATTATTACAAGATGGCAAACCTGTTGCATACTTTTCTGAAAAATTGAGTGGGCCTAGTCTGAACTATTTTACTTATGATAAAGAATTATATGCTCTTGTTCGGACCTTAGAAACAAGGCAACATTATTTAGGTTTCTTTGCATGATTTGGCCGGTAAGCATTCTTCTCTTCACTCTTCTTTTGATATTTATCCAATAGTTCAGTGAAGGTGATTTTTGATCTCTTACACTTGCGCTTATTTCAGCCTTTGTTTTCTTTTGGTTTGCTTTCATCGATCATTGGATTTCCTTGTTGCCCCCCAGTCCTTAGCGTCTTCATTGTAACTTCGATGGAATTCTCACCCTCAAGTTCATGTTCATTGTGATCTTCAACTACTTCTTTACTTGAAAGCTTGATCCCATCACCTGCAGTTTTTATCTACTCTTTAGATGGATCGGCTTGAAGTAGACGATGCAAAAACTTTTTGCCATCAAGACTGATCGGAATAGACTGGTCATCCTTTGGTGTTTCAACAAATTTCAATCATCCTTTTTCAATGGCCGATTTAACTATTTGACAAAACATGTGGCAGTCCTCAAAATTATGCTTGGACGAATCATGCAACTTACAATACATTCGTCCTTGGATAGATGGCTTGACATGGTGATCAAGAATTCTAATGTAATTATTTTTCAACAACAAAGCAAAGATTTGATCACACATGTTTGAATTGAAGGTATACGTTTTGTTTTCTAGCTGATCTTGTTGTGAGAACGACTTCGGAGTTAAGCAAATGAATGGTTCAGATTTGGCATCTTCCCATTCGGCCATGAATTCTCTTTCACATACTTTTTCCGATGTCATTAAATAAGAAACTATACTAGCATCGGTTTTCCCAAAAGATTTTAACCTTGGCTTTAAATTTCTGAAATCAAAGTAGTTAGAACATACACGTCTCAATTGAGACCATGCGTAAGCCAAGTATGAAGCAAGCAAAGCTACCCAATTAGATATGAACTTTAAATAAAGCAATGGGAAAAGCTTTGGCTGTAGTAATAAGTCACTATCGGTCTCTTTGAATGGTACAATATATTGACCGATATGCTTAGTAACAATTTTATTGCTAACAAGTAAATTGCCCTTCTTCGTTGGTCTTTGAAAATTACTTCTGAGAATATTTCTTATAGATGCATCAACAATAAAGTTGTGACCAAATCTGAAAATAGGTAAATTACTTGCTAGACATACCTCCTCAAATATGTTGGGAGAGCATGATGATTGCATATGATGAATAATATTGTGCTTTGCTTCTGGATGGCTTCCCAACACTGCGTCACAATTTTCCTCTTGATTCCGTGCATCATAAATTTTAAGATCTTTTTCAACCGAACTTTGTTCGGCTACTTGTTCTTGTCCTTGAAACGCATCAATTTCTATGGGACGAAACTCATAGGGCAGGAAGTAGGTTCCATTAACTTTAGAAAAATCAAGTATGGCTGTCTTACTATACTTTCCATGCCCTTTCTCAACAATGTTTGCCTCTTTGTATTTGATGGATTCAGAATCTTTACTACTTGATTCGGCTTTTTCAACCGAAGCACTTTTAGTTTCTGAATCATCATTGTTTTCACCGGTTATATCAATTGGCAACACTTCTTTTGTTTGACCAATTCCCTATCAATTCTCTCTTGGCGAAGTACTTGCACCCTATCGCGCAAAGCTTTAACTCCCCTCTCAATCTCAGCCCGCTCTAGATTAGTTTGCCCCCCAATGCTTTTAGAATCTTTCGGCAATGAAGTGTCAGTGTTGCCGAAATTTTGCAATTGTGTAGGGGGTGTATAATATGCTGCTGTACTTGGTGGAGGTGTATGCACTGTTGTATAACCATATGCTCTCTCGCCAATTCAATCAATTGATGAAGTTTCATCTTCTTGCAAAACTCTAGCCTTTATTGCAGCATAATCAGGATACAACCCCTTTTTATATTGTTCAAGGCAAAGAGCACTAATCCTCTTATTTTGTGTCCAGCTCTTTTTTAACGCAGCCACAACCACTTCTGAAAGAGATTGCTCCGCAATACTTTCAGATTCTTTCGGCAATGATTCGTGAGTGTTGCCGAAATTCTTGAATTGCGTAGAGTATGTATTATATGCTACAATATTTGATGATGGCACATGTGTTCCTGTAAAATTTTCACTTATTCGGTTAGGACCATGAAGATGCGGGGCCGAATTATGAACATCTACAGTTGCATACGGTGCTGAAAAATTACTAACATGAGGTGTAGCATATGATGGTTGAGAGTAACTGGCCGAATAGCTAGTAGTAGCATGGCCAATTCTCCCATCCATCAGCAAGGTTGGATTCACATACTGCAAATTAGTTGCCGATGAATAAAAAGGTGAAACACTTTCTTCTATGCCATTGGAAATTTTAACATGAGGTGTTTCAAATTGATTAACCGAACCCATCATGTTGTTGATCAGCATATGGATTTGTGGGGTTGCCGATGCATGAAAGTTAGGATACATAGGTTGTATCTTACTAGTATCATAAGAAGTTGAAACATGTAAATTACTTTGAATCGGCCTATGCACGTAATTAGATGCATTATTGAAAAAACTAGGGTTGGTCGATAGAGTATAATCATTGAACGATCTAGTAAGATCATATGAATTATTTGCATCTACAATAGGGAATTGGGTATTCATATTACCTTTGTAGATTGCAAACCCTAGATGAAGATCTCTTCGTAGCAAGAACGGGCCAGAGACCGTTCAAAGCTTCGTCCCCAGTGGAGTCGCCAATAAGTGTGTTCGCACACGAACACGTCACCGTGTACCTCCAACGCTGAGGGTGATGCACCGCAGCTCACGTCGAAGGAGACCCGTCCGGAAGCGTGGTACGCAAGCAATCTGGCGGGTGCTTTTGAGGACCCGAAACCCCACACACCCGGGAGGGACCCCGTCAGGGCTTGCGGCGGCAATGGGCTGCCCTAGGTCGACCTGATCGCCCCTAGGGCCTCGAGGTTCGCCGCCCTGCTAACGAAGAACGAACAAAGAATGAGGACAATCGGCCGTCACCCCTTACATATATATGAGGCGGCTGGACTTCCCGTACAAGATAAGGACTCAAATCACGTCCAAATCATCAAAAGTTACCCTAACTCGGACTACGAGGGCCGGAACTTCCGGTCTGGCCCGGAACTTCCGGGCTGAAATTATATCAAGTAGCCCTCTTGCACTGAATCTGCAGGCCGCATACTACTTCGGATGACGATGGTCCCAAAAGCAAAGTTGTAGATATTGCAATGGAGAAAAACTCTTCAGTTGATCACTTTTTCATCCGAGGTCATCTTGATGTCGAAATTGGCTCCGTAAATCTGCAAACAATGTTAAAATTTCAGTCTTCGGGGCGCACCGCATGCAAACTTTCGGTTTAGCCCAGAACCTCCCCGGAAGTTTTGCCTGGAACTTCCGGGGCAAACTTATGCAGCACACCGTTTTGGCTCTAACTTTTGCATACCAACTCCGATTTTGATGTTTTTTATATCGAAATCGATCGTCTCGGCGAGATGAAGACAATCAGTGTAGAAACATTTCTCATATGTGTCCATCTTGGGGGTGTAATCAGCTGAATAGTGTTCTGAATAGAAAATCTGAGTACTTCAAACACAACTTCGGCCTTAGAGATGAGACCGGATGGCTATGGCCCAAATATGAAAATTTCCCCTTTTGATGATACGGAATTTTCTCACTTTGAGCACTTCTCCATTTGAGGCCATCTTAATTAAGTTCTTGGCCGTGTCAAAATCTGGTGTCAACAATGACCAGACCAAGGCGTCATAGAACCCCACTTGATCAATAAAGCTTTCATCTTTTATTCGCAATATCCAGATTGCAATTTCAGTTTCTTGCTTGTTCTTCATCTGCATGCAGGAAATAGACCCTCGTGGTCAAGTTGGTTTAGTGGTTGCTAAGGTGCGACCTCCTCGCATGTTCATAGTCGGATAGTCAAAGTCTACTCCACCATAAACGATAGCCACCATCTCATCGAAAGATGGAACAACTTTGCCTCTATCAAGTGGTATCAAATTTTTAGGTTGCTCGGTGAGATTTTATAGTTTTTCGTCATTTAGATCGAGTCAGTTCTTCATACCTACAGTCCACGAAAAAGCCAAAAAAATTAGGGTTAGTTCATCATATCCGAACCAATCTGAGCCTTTGCATAATATTTTTAGGGTTTTGCATTGTTGAATTTGCGGTTGCATCGTCGTGTATAGTTGCCGGTCTTAGTGTCTAGTCGTTTAGAGTTTCAGGTTTTGTTCACAAGTTGTCACGCTGCCACATCATCGTCATCACCGCTGCCATATACCACCATCGTCGCTACTGCTACCATATACGACCATCGTCATCGCCGCTGCCAGATACCACCATCGTCATCACTGCTGCCATATACCACATATCCACCGCCATCACGATAATCCAAGTCCACCTCCATCACAGATTCGCCACCAGTCCGTGTTCCACCGCCCTGCATATATCCTCCACCAGTCCGAGTTTCCATCAGATTCATCTCCACCACCAGTCCTAGTATGAGTCCAGTATTTGTTCTTTTGCTTTCGATTTAAAGATCACGCCATACTCCGAGTCGTGACCAAGTCGGACTCCCCAACTTCTGTGCTACCCGCAGTAGAAAAATAGTTCCAGTGTAAAAAAAACTAAGTCTGGAAAATTCTGGCTAGGCGGCTTTTAGACCATCTGTAGACTTTTTCGAATTTTTTTGTTGCAGAGCAAAAAAGAGAGGAAAAAAGTGCAAAAAAAGTGAAAAGGGAAAAAAATCAGAGTGTGCTCCTCCCTTGTTTACGTGCAGCGCCGTGATTTTGGTACTATTCTAGGCTCGCGTCTCCAGCACGGTCTAGCCTAGGACCAGCACAGTACAGTCGTTGAGCGTTATTCAACATTGCATCTCTGAATTGATTATTGCTGACATTTTTGCTACCATATCATAAGCCTTCCCAGCTCCACATACATCTACATCATGCGTTTGACACCACCTAGCAATCGCTCTGTCAAGCTTTGAGTGTTTTGACTACAACGGTTGCCAATCACCACCTGCTGCTGGGTAAGAACTGGTAAGAATTTGAGATTCGCTTGACGGATTTGTGACACACACCACCACCAGCACCACTTCCTAGTAGTCTGTAGGATCATATTCTTGTGTGTTTCTATTGCTGCTAACCATGGCAGGATCACAAGCCGATGAGACTGATTGGGAGCAGATGACGAATAAACAGCTACATGATAAATTTCAGCAAATGATGAGTGGACAGGTGCAAGATGTGCTAAACAGATTTGAAGAGGCCATGGAGAAGATAGATGGCATCGAGAAGATGTTCTAAAGAAAGCTCGATAACAAGTTTAATAAATTTCTCGCGCTCTTCCACCACCACCGCCGGCTACACCTGTCGCACCTCTACAACAACAACAACAACAACAACAAAAGCGTCGCCTTCCAAATCAAGTGGGACGAGCACTACGCGTTCCCCTTGAGCCTGGACAAAATTCTTGTGCCGGTGCTACTGCTGTTGATGCTTCTGTAGCTCCTGCTGCTACTGTAGAGATGGAGGACTATTACGTGGATGAGGTTGATCAAAATCAAAACTATGTGCAACCACCAGCACCAGCACCACCAGGTTGTCCTCATGCATATCATTACAATGGTAGGGCTGCACCACCACTTGAGGTACGAGATCATGACCATCTTCCTAAAATAAAATTGAATATTCCACCATTTGAGGGTAGATATGTTCCTGATATATATATCTTACTTGGGAGTTAGAAACTAAACAATGTTTTACATGTTTACAATATCCCGAGGAGAGACGTGTTCCTGCTGCTGCTTGTGCTTTCACTAGTTCTGCATGTGTTTGGTGGTCTGAACATTGTAGATTATATCCTATTCTAGCTACTTGGGTTGCTTTGAAAACTGCTATGCGTACTCGTTGGGTTCCACTATATTAGCAACGTGAATTAATTCAAATATTGCAGTGTTTAAGACAAGGAAAAAATTGCAGCGTCATCAACAAAGTAGAGCCCAATATTTCCTTCTACTTCTATTCTTGAAAAGTAAGGGATGTACTACTTGAAATGAAAATTAAGATCATAAATTAGATATATTGAAATAACAGAGCAAGATGCAAATATGGGAGTAACTGATAGAATAGATCAATATATAGATGAAAGCAAAGTACAAAAATATATAACTAAAAATAGATAATGTAACAAAGATTTGATACAAATATGAGAGTAATTAATGAACAATACATCATAAATTTGCATGTGGCACCATACCTTTTATCCAAATGTAGCAACAGACGGTATATGTTCACAAATTTAGGCCATGCCGACCGTGGTAGGGTGAGGTTGAACATACCGAGGCTCCCTAAAGTCATCCGGAATGGTGAGATAGAAATTCGTTTCTAACTGGCTGCGACCACACTTGCCTGATTTGTGCTCGCACTATGGACACATGAATGAAAACCCTCGAATTAGCAAGAAAAAAAATCCACGTCGATTTCCGCTGGTTGATTAACAGCGACGGACGGACTACGATAAGAAATGAGTGGATATTTCACTAAATTGATTAACTTCTCCATGAGAAAAATCCCCGGCCCAATCCCGCAGGAAACCCCAATCAACCAGAGTCTAGAATGTCGGTGCAGATAGGCGGCGGAAAGCGGTAAGGGAGAAATCCCATGCCGTTTGGAGCGCAACCTCCGCCCACCAACGATAGCCGCCGAGCTTAGGGTGGCCACCGCGATAGAAGTTGATGAGGTGCAGAGTTGCGGAGGAGTCCGCGGCGAGTGGGTGGGGATGAAGTGGGCGAGGGTTTTCTTTTTTCCTTTTGCATGTGTGGGTGAACACAAGGATTTTGGAAGATCGAATAGTGTTTCGAAGAATTTTGTGAAACACATGAACAAATGGGGATGAGCGCATACATCGGTAAGTGCGAGGAATTATCCGTAGAGGTATTCATGTGACAAAGAACTGCAAGGCAGTAGGCACAAAGTATTCTTAGAACAAAAGAGAGAATTTCAGGGTATCTTGTGATAACAAGAGCAACTGGGATCGAAAATATGAAGAACAAATGTAAGATGTTATCCACAAGGATTTATCGGTGGTAGGGGTCGCAACGGCGAAGGGCACAAGGGACTCGAGAAAACATCGGAGAGTATCTTTGAATTCTTCTGGTGAAGCAGGCAACCATCCGGAACGAAGGGGCTCTACGGAGAAAGTCGTTACGAGAACCTAATGTAGTTAGTAAATTCATTTAACCCGAATAGAAGAGAGAATAGAGTCCTAAGAGTATAGACGAGGAATAAAAGATCCTAATACCACCCAATGGAGACGTGGGCCCGTAAGCCACACAACCAAGTTACTAAAACAGTTTTGGATGACTAGACTCAACTTCGGCCAAGGAGTTGGAAAGGGGGCTACCTACAGGCAGTCGGCTCTAATACCAACTTGTGACGCCCCCGATTTGACCGTACACTAATCATACACGCAAATGTGTACGATCAAGATCAAGGACTCACGGGAAGATATCACAACACAACTCTAGACACAAATTAAAATAATACAAGCTTTATATTACAAGCCAGGGGCCTCGAGGGCTCGAATACATAAGCTTGAAAACACAGGAGTCAGCGGAAGCAACAATATCTGAGTACAGACATGAGTTAAACAAGTTTATCTTAAGAAGGCTAGCACAAAAGCCACATCGATCGAAATGGCAAGGTCTCCTTCCTGGGAGCCTCCTAACTACTCCAGGTCGTCAGCGGTCGTCATGTAGTAGTAGGCACCCCCAGTGTAGTAGTAATCATCAGTGGTGTCGTCTGGCTCGTGGGATCTGTCATCTGGTTGCAACAATCGGGTATGGGGGAAAAAGAGGTAGCAAAGCAATCGTGAGTACTCATCCAAAGTACTCGCAAGACTTACATCACATCTAAACTAAGTATGCATCTGTATCAAAGGAAATGGGTTGTATCTGTGGACTAAACTACAGAATGCCAGAAGAGAAGGGGAAAAGCCTAGCCTATCGAAGACAAGCATCTTCTGGAACCCACCATCTTGCAGCAACAGGAGGGAGTAGAGTAGCATAAACTAAAGTAGCAGTAGTGTTATCAACCTCGGTCAGAGATCCTTTCTCGACTCCCTGCGAGAAAGCAATCCCAGAGCCATACTATCCAGTTATCATCACAATCCAATTGTCATCACCAACCAGTTCTCATCACAGGGATCCAGTTCTAGTTGTATCGATCGGGATACTACTCCAAGTGTCTGTTACCGTATGACAGGCTATCGATAGATGTTTTCTTCCCTGCAGGGGTGCACCAACTTACCCACCACGCTCGATTAACTCTGGCCGGACACACTTTCCTTGGTCATGCCCGGCCTCGGCTAAACAATATGCCGCAACCCGACCTATACTTAATAGAGAGGTCAACACGCCGAACTAAACCTATGCCCCCAGGGGTCATGGGCCATCTCCCCGGAAACTCCTGCACGTTGCGTACGCGGCCGGTGAGCAGATGTAGCTATCTTCTTCAAAAAGGCAGGTGCTTACCAGTCCAACCCGGCGCGCACCGCTCAGTCAGTGACGTTTATTAAGCTTCGGCTGATGCATACGACGCAGAACGCCCATACTATGCCCACGTGATGGTTAGTGCTATCAGGCCAGAGGCCCCTTGGATCAAATATCCAAATCATAGTGGATTAGGAGCACGCGGTAACAAGTAGAGACTCACGAAAGATGTGACCCTGTTTCTCCGTCTCGAGTACTTCCGGCAAGGGCTAAGAATGCCCGTCGACGCCTCGTAAGTATCTCGCGGGCACCTTCTAGGTCAACCCGACTCCACATCACTCGCTATTAAGCTCGCGCGGTTACCCCTCAGGGTTGACCCGTCTAACACCAAGGGGAAAACCCGAGGAATCACCCCCGGTGAATTCCACTCGATGCTATCATCAAGGTGAACGTAAGAGGATCCACCCTCAAGGTTCACACTTGAGGGGTTGCACGACAGAGCCGTGTCGGAAGTGGTTAAGGAGGAAATCACCCTCGATGACCATGACCGAATAGCTACACTACAGAGGTCTCATCAGGAGTGATGTAAGAGGTTCCACTCTCGGCACTCGATGGTAACTCTGCAGAGCCGTACAACTAGGGGGGTGATCTGCGGTGTCGGGGCCTGGACATCGATCACATTGACCGAGTCATCGAACATAAAGCGAGGCAACTGGGACAAAGTGGGGTCACTAATGGATCTCTAACCAACCTATACTAACTAGTTTAGGATAAGCAGGTAAGGTATAAAAGCAGGTAACAACAACAGGCTATGCATCAGAGTAGGATCATACAGAAAGCAGTAGCAGTTCTAATGCAAGCATGAGAGGGAAAGAAATGGGCGATATCGGAATGCTCAACGAGGGTTTGCTTGCCTGGAAGCTCTGCTGAGAAGGAAGAAGTGTCATCGTCGACGTAGTCGATCACAGGGGCGGCATCGGTCTCGGGGTCTACCGGAGAGAAGAGGGGGAAGAAACAGTAAATATAAAGCAAACAGATGCATAACAGAATAACAGGCAGAGCTAGACGTGATCTAACGTCGTGTTACACGATACCGGCGAAGGGGGAGAACATCCGGGAATGTTTTCCCAAAGTTTGGCATTTTTTGGACAGATGAAACGGAGGGGAAAGTTGCATGTTCGCTATTCTAGGGATGTGTGGCAGACAAACGGAGCGCGTATTCCGATTCGTCTCGTCGTTCTGAGCAACTTTCATGTACAAAACTTTTTCATCCGAGCTACGGATTATTTTAAATTAATTTATTAAAGTTTTAAACAATTCCTGAAATTCTATTAATTCGGAAAAAACTGGAATTTGCCATGGGTACACAGGGTGTATAACAAGTGGGTCCAGTCAAAGGCAACATAGTTGATGTTGACTTGGTCAAAAGTGAACAGTGTAGGAAGGTCCGATATGTCATTGACTTTGACATTTTTTTATAAAACTGATTTTTTAAAACTAATTGTAGATCCACGTGTCATCGGCTATTAGACTAACTCATCACTAACTTTAATCCTAAAATAAACTAGTCCTAATTAACACAAGGGCCGGCCACACACGGCCGGGGGCCAGGGCCAATCCGGCCACACACACACAAGCACGCAACACACAATGCAAAGAGTCAATTCTGTTGTTTTGCTAACAGAAGATAGCATTTTTTGATTTTTGTAGTATTTAATCCATGCATCGAAAGGATTTGGTCCAGTGGGATAAAATAAAGTTTGTCAAGTATACATTCTACTCATATTTTTCTTAACCTTGTTGGCAGTTGTTTAACCGCTGTTTTGGGGCAGTTTAGAGGGCTATTCATTGCAGAAAAACAAAAGCTAGCTAGCAGCATCTACAGTAGCAATCAACAGCAGCAACATATTCAGCCGAGCAGCAACGGCATGCCCACGAGCTGGGCGCGGGGCGCGGCGCTCCACGGTGTGCGCGTGAACACAGCCAAGCAGCGGCGGGGGTAGCCGCCAGCAACGTCTACGGGTCCCCAGGAGCGTAGTCGTCCTATGTAAATGAGCAAGAGGAGCTCTCTATGTTCTTCGGTCATGGTGGCCACCGGAGCCGGAGCTCGCGGAGGTGGCACCACAGGTGATGGAAAGAGAGAGGGGATTTGCACTGGGTGCTCACTGCGATTCTTGCGGATGGCTTGGTGAAGCCGGAGGGGTCGAGGACGACGGCGATTTGTGGCAGAGTGCGGTGACCGTGGCGGGGAGGATCGAAGCGGGCGTCGGCTTCACGGCATCCCAGACCCGATCCAGTACACGTAGGCGATGAAGACGATGTAGAGGTGCTCCTGGACATGTTCGAGCGGCGAGGGAAGGCTCCGGAGCACGCAGACGACGATGACGTGGTGGTGGCGGCTATAGGTTGCTCCAGATCGGGGGGACAAGGCGAGGGGGAGGAAGGGGGGCTAGGGTTCGATGTGGGGGAGGAAGAGGAGGGCTCAGGGCGCTCTTAACCTGCGGGGAGGGCCACGGGATGGCCGGCAACTGGCCGGTCGCGCGCCACGGCCGTGGGATGGCTGCCACGCCCACTGCCTCTCTGTAGCAGGAGGTGGAAGGAGAGGTGAGGTGGGTTGGGCTGGCTTTTGTTGCTAGATGGGCTAAGGTGCATAGTGTCACTAGAGCCCACTAACACTGTACTGATTAGGCCTTTCCTTTTATTTTTTTTACTTTCACTGTTGTTTTCTATTTCTAGCTACAACTTGGTATTTAATTGAGTGCGCAAACGATTTATTGTTATAGACGAAACTTGGCACACAAATACAGTATGTTAGCATAGGGCCGGACACAAAGTTTCTTGTGATTTGGGAAAAGTAAGAATATATGTTGGAGTTTAAACGACCAAATTAAATGTTGTTGGTCCACTAAAATATTGCCATAGACAAAAAAATACAATCCATCAAACATTTTTATTTGATAGATTAAAGAAATAAGAATTTGGCTTGCATTTCAAAAGGAATTTGGATTTGATTTTTCTCAAGTGGCAATGTGGCTTAGTCAACCAGATGACATGGCACCATTAGTGTAAGGTTATTGTAACTTCATTATCCGGACGTCACAGTAGCTTTCTTGGCCTTGCGGGTTTCTATCGTCGCTTTGTGAAGGATTTTAGCACCATTACTTCACCTTTGCATGCTTTGAGCAAGAAGAATGCGCTTTTAATGAGCTTAAGAACTTGCTTACTCATGCTCCCGTGCTTGCTTTACCCAACTTTGACAAACCCTTTGAGATTCATTGCGATGCTAGTGGTAATGGCATAGGAGGTGTGTTAACGCAAGAGAAGCACCCCATAGCTTACTTTAGTGAGAAACTCTCCGGCGCGCAACTCAATTACCCCATCTATGACAAAGAGCTATATGCTTTAGTCCGTGTTTTGCATGAATGGGAACACTATCTTCGCCCACATGAGTTTATCATTCATACCGATCATGAAACGCTCAAGTATCTTAAGGGCCAAACCAAGTTGAACAAGCGTCATGCTAAATGGAGTTAATTTCTTGAGTCTTTTCCTTATGTCATCAAGTACATTAAGGGTAAGGAAAACATTATGGCGGATGCCCTTTCCCGCATATGCATGCTTGTCACTCAACTTGAATTGGATTTCATTGGTTTTGAGCATATCAGGGACTTGTATGAGCATGATCCCACTTTTGCTACTCCTTATGCCAAGTGTTTGTCGCACACCTCTTGGGAACGCTATTACATCAAAGATGGATATCTCATGAGAGCTAACAAACTTTGCATCCCCGAGTCTTCTCTTCGTTTGTTGCTTTTGCAGGAATCTCATGGAGGAGGCTTAATGGGACACTTTGGATGAGACAAGACGTTGCCACGCTCTCGAAGAACTACTTTTGGCCAAAGATGTATCGCGACGTCAATCGCTTCACCAACTGTTGATCTACATGTTGCAAAGCTAAGTCCAAAGCTCAATCTCATGGCCTTTATATGCCTCTACCAATTCTATATCAACCATGACTTTGTACTTGGTTTGCCTAGGACTCGAAATGGCAAGGATTCGGTATTTGTCATTGTGGACCGTTTCTCAAAAATGGCACATTTTATTCCTTGCAACAAGATAGAGGATGATTCACATGTTGCTAATCTCTTTTGTAGGGAAATATTGCGTCTACATGGAGTGCCAAAGACTATTGTCTCGGACCGCGACGTTAAGTTCCTTAGCTACTTTTGGAAGACCCTATGCGCCAAGCTCGGAATCAAGCTACTCTTCTCTACGGCATATCATCCACAAAACCGACGGCCAAACGGAAGTTACCAACCGCACACTCTCCGCTCTACTTCGAGTACAAATCAAGAAGAACATCAAGGAGTGGGAGGAGTGCCTACCTATCACCGAGTTCACCTACAACCGAGCACGACTCTCAACGACCGGCAATGATAGAGGCGAAGGTGTCTTGATGTTTCGATGAGATGGTGGCTATCATTTTCTGTGGGAGTCGACCTTGACGATCCGACTACAAACGTGAGAGACGTCGCGCCTTAGCAATCGCTAAACCAACTTCCGAGGGGTTATTGACCATGCCGGAGCATGATCAACCTGACCACGAGGGTCTGTTTCCTGCGAGTAAATGAAGAAAAAGCAAGAAACTGAGATTGCAATCTGGATATTGCGAATATAAGATGAAAGCTTTATTGATCAAAGTGGGGTTCTGTGATGCCTTGGTCTGGTCATTGAACACAAACGAAGTACGCGAAGTTGCAGCTATGCCGAACTTTTAATCTAAACAAAACCCAAAGTCTAATAGATGCCCTAAGGGTTGTATATATGGAGGAGAGAGGGGGGAATTTCGTGGCCCTTGGAGGAGGGGTCCGAAACCAACCACAACTCTTGTTTCCCCACACATACGGACTCTTAAAAAGCCTATAATCAAGTATTTCGAAATTCCATGGGCCTGGCCCAAAAATAAAGTGACACAGCACCTAGAATAGCCTCTGGACGAAATTTATGAAGTGACATCTTGTATATTTCGTCCAAGGCTTCATGCACTCATTATGGTGGCTTCAAAGTGCTGGAATCATCACTTGAAACTCCATTGTTGTTCCCCTTGCGCATGCCATCATCTCCATGTTTGAACTTGCTCCAAGGTTCATCTTTCTTGTCCAAGCTAGGCCCTTCATTTATAAGAAAAAAATGTATCCAATTTAGGCAGCATCATATTCTCATGAACATTAGAATCGTTACCAAGAAACGAAAGTACCTGATAATTCAATTGGCGTGCACGAGCTCTAGTAATTGGTCCAGTATGTATAGCAGCAGGGGCTGTGGGTATAACAATGGTATTGATGTTGTCATCATCCTCCCCTTCTTGCAATGAAGTCGTCCTCGACGAAAGCTCATCTTCCTCACCCAAATAAGGCTTCAAATTTGCTATGTTAAAAGTGGACTAACCCCAAAATCTGCAGGCAGCTCAAGTTTATATGCATTATCATTTATTTTCTCTAACACCTTGAAAGGACCATCAGCATGTGGCATTAGCTTTGATTTGCGAAATTAGGAAATCTATCCTTACGCAAATGTAACCAAACAAGATCTCCAGGTGCAAACACAACATGTTTTCTACCCTTATCTCCAGCAAGTTCATATTTAGCATTCATACGCTCAATGTTTTCCTTAGTTAAATCATGCATTTTTAAAATCAATTCAACACGTTCTTTAGCATCAAAATTAACCTTCTCCGAAGATGGAAGAGGCAACAAATCAATAGGTGCACGAGGTAGGAAATCATACACAATTTCAAAAGGGCACATCTTAGTAGTACAATGCAATGAACGATTATAAGCAAATTCAATATGAGGCAAGAATTCTTCCCACATTTTTGTATTATTCTTCAAAACAGCCCTATGCATAGTAGACAATGTCCTATTGACTACTTCAGATTGTCCATCAGTTTGGGGGTGACAAGTAGTACTAAAAAGCAGTTTAGTCCCCAACTTAGCCCATAAACATCTCCAAAAGTGGCTAAGAAATTTAGTATCACGATCTGAAACAATAGTATTTGGCACACCATGCAAGCGAATAATTTCACGAAAGAACAAGTCAGCAACATTAATAGCATCATCGCTTTTATGACATGGTATAATGTGTGCCATTTTTGAGAACCTATCCACGACAACAAATATGCTATCCCTCCCCTTCTTTGTTCGAGGTAAACCTAAAACAAAGTCCGTAGATATATCCTCCCAAGGAACACTAGGTACAGGCAAAGGCATATATAAGCCATAAGGATTGAGTCATGACTTAGCTTTTTGACATGTAGTGCAGCGAGCAACAAAATGCTCAACATCCCGTCTCATCTTTGGCCAAAAGAAATGTGTAGCAAGTATGTCCTCCGTCTTCTTCACGCCAAAGTGTCCCATTAATCCTCCTCCATGCGCCTCCTGCAACAACAAAAGACGAACGGAGATAGTTGGAATGCATAGCTTGTTAGCACGAAACACAAATCCATCGTTAAGAACAAACTTGTGCCAAGTTGTCCCTTCCTTACAATTCTGCAATACATCTTTAAATTCAGCATCATGCACGTATTGATCTTTGATGGTCTCCAAACCAAATATTTTAAAGTCAAGTTGTGAAAGCATAGTATAACAACGAGACAGTGCATCAGCAATACCAGTTTCTTTACCCTTCTTGTGTTTAATGACATAAGGGAAAGTCTCAATGAATTCAACCCATTTGGCATGTCTAAGGTTCAGTTTTGCTTGACCTTTAATGTGTTTCAAATATTCATGATCAGAATGTATAACAAATTCCTTTGGCCATAAATAATGTTGCCATGTTTGTAAGGTCCGAACAAGAGCATATAATTCTTTATCATAAGTAGAATAGTTCAGACTAGGCCCACTCAATTTTTCAGAAAAGTATGCAACAGGTTTGCCATCTTGTAATAACACACCTCCTAATCCAATTCCACTAGAATCACATTCAAGCTCAAAAGTCTTATTAAAATCAGGAAGTTGGAGTAAAGGAGCATGTGTCAACTTATCTTTTAATATCGTGAAGGCTTCTTTGTGTGCGGTACCCCAAACAAAAGGCACATCCTTCTTTGTAAGCTCATTGAGAGGTGCAGCAATGGTGCTGAAATCTCTCACAAAACGCCTATAGAAACCAGCGAGGCCAAGGAAACTCCTCACTTGTGTGACCGTTTTGGGGTGCGGCCAGCTCTCAATAACGTGAAGGCTTCTTCCTGTGCGGTACCCCAAACAAAAGGCACATCCTTCTTTGTAAGCTCATTCAGAGGTGCAGCAATGGTGCTGAACTCTCTCAGAAAACGCCAAAGAAACCAACGAGGCCAAGGAAACTCCTCACTTGTGTGACCGTTTTGGGGTGCGGCCAGCTCTCAATAGCTTCAATCTTGGCTTTATCAACTTCAATTCCCTGTGGAGTAACAACATAGCCAAGAAAAGTATTCGGTCGATGCAAAAGGTGCACTTCCCAAGGTTACCAAACAAACGTGCATCATGTAGAGCAATAAAAACAACACGTAAATGTTCCAAATGTTCCTCCAAAGATTTGCTATAAATCAATATGTCATCAAAGTAAACTACCACAAATCGTCCAATGAAAGCACGTAAAACTTCGTTCATTAATCTCATGAAAGTACTAGGTGCATTAGTTAACCCAAAAGGCATGACTAACCACTCATATAATCCAAACTTAGTTTTAAATGTTGTTTTCCATTCATCTCCCAATTTCATACGAATTTGATGGTACCCACTACGCAGATCAACTTTGGAGAATATTGTAGAGCCACTCAATTCATCAAGCATATCATCTAGCCTAGGAATAGGATGACGATAACGAATACTAATATTATTAATGCCTCTACAATCAACGCACATACGTGACGTACCATCCTTTTTCGGCACTAAAATGATAGGAACAACACAAGGACTAAGGGATTTGCGTATATAACCTTTGTCGAGCAGCTCTTGTACTTGACGCATAATCTCCTTCGTCTCCTCTGGATTGGTACGGTATGGTGCACGGTTGGGTAATGATGCACCAGGAATTAAGTCAATTTGATGCTCAATCCCTCGAATAGGTGGTAATCCTGGTGGCACGTCTTGTGGAAAGACGTCAGCGAACTCCTGCAAAATATTAGTGACAGCAGGAGGCAAAGAGGAAGGAGCGTCCTCGAATGAAAATAATGCCTCTTTGCACACAAAAGAATACCAAACAGATTTGCTAAAATCTAGATCATCAATATCAGATTTGGTGGCAAGTAAACATGCACTTTTCAATTTAATTTCATAAGCAACACTAGATGGTTTGTTATTAGGCTTCATTTGTTGCTCAAATTCTTTTGCCACAATCTGATTTTCACTCTTATTTTGCTCCGGTTTTGCTTTATTAGCTCTATTAATATCATCTTTCAAAATGGAATCAGGAGTCACAGGAAGCAAAGTAATATTTTTGTCCTTATGAACAAGAGTATACTGATTGTTTCTACCATGGTGTACAGAATTTTTATCAAATTGCCATGGTCTACCAAGTAATAAGGAACAAGCTTGCATAGGTACCACATCACAACCAACATAATCAGCATATGTAGCGATACTAAAATGCACACGAACAGTACGTGTTACCTTAACCTTGCCGCTGTTGTTGAACCATTGGATGTAGTAAGGATGTGGATGTGGTCTTGTGGTGAGAGATAGCTTCTCCACCATCTCCATGCTAGCCAAGTTGTTGCAGCTCCCTCCATCTATGATGACGCGAACATAACGTTCCTTCACAACTCCCTTTGTATGGAACAAATTATGCCTCTGATTTTTCTCAGCTTGTGTAACCTGCACACTCAAAACATGTTGAGCAACTAAACATTAATACCTATCAGCATCTTCAACAACCATGTATTGCGTCTCATGATCAGAATCATCTCCACCGTGTTCTTCATGTGTAATAAGAGCCAAAGTCTCCTCATCATAGTCACTAGCGGACTCATACCCACCATTCTCATTAACAATCATCACACACTGAGATTTGCATTCTCTCACAAAATGTCCTCTTCCCTTACAACAACGACAAATAATATCACTTGTGTGCCCTGTTGATGCCATGGAAAAAGAAGAGCTCTGTGCAGTCCCAGCAGTTGTGCTCTCGACAGATAGTGGTGGTTGTGCCTGCTTTCTTGTATCACGGCTAGAGGTGGCACCTGATGGAGGTGCTGGTCCAGTCGAAATAGAGGATGCACGTGGTGTCCGTGGTGAAGATCGACCTGCAGAAAAGTTAATTCGCGCCAATGCCTGTCGATCCTACACTTCACGTTCAGCTTTACAAGCAAGATGGAATAAACGAGTGATATTAGTATACTCCTTATACTCTAAAATGGTCTGAATCTCTCTATTTAATCCACCCATAAAACGTGCAAGCATAGCCTCATTCTCCTCAACAATACCACATCTAATCATGCCAGTTTGTAATTCCTGATAATATTCTTCTACATAATTGTTTCCTTGTCTTAAACGCTGCAATTTTTGAAGTAATTCACATTGATAATAAGGTGGAACCCAATGAGTACTCATAGCAGCTTTCAAAGCAGCCCAAGTAGTTGGAATGGGATATAATCTAAAATGTTCAGACCACTAAACAAATGCAAAACTAGTTAAAGCACAAACAGCAGTAGGAACACGTCTCTCCTTAGGATATTGTAAACATGTAAAACATTGTTCAGTTTCTAACTCCCAAGTAAGATATATATCAGGAACATATCTACCCTCAAATGGTGGAATATTTAATTTCAGTTTAGGAAGATGGTCATGATCTCGTACCTCAGGTGGTGGTGCAGCCCTACCGTTGCAATGATATGCATGAGGACGACCTGGTGGTGGTGCTTGTGGTTGCACGTAGTTCTGATTTTGATCAACCTCATCCTCGTAATGGTCCTCCACCTTTGTAGTAGCAGCAGGAGCTATAGAAGCACCAATAGTAGGTACAGCAGCACCAGAAGTTTGACCAGGCTGAATGGGAACGCGCTGTGCTCGTCCCACTTGATTTGGAAGACGATGTTGTAGTTGTTGTAAAGGTGCGACAGGTGCAGCGGGCGGTGGAAGAAGCATGAGCAATTCATTAAAATTGTTATCGAGCTTTATTTCGAACGCCTTCTCAATGCCATCTATCTTCTCCATGGCCTCTTCAAATCTATTTAGCACATCTTCCACCTGTCCACTCATCATTTGCTGAAACTTATCATGTAACTCTCTGTTTGTCATATTCTCCCAGTCTGTCTCGTCGGCTTGTGATCCTGCCATGGTTAGCAGCAATAGAAATACACAAGAATATGATCCTACAGACTACTAGGGAGTGGTGGTGATTGTGTGGTGGACATTCACAAATCTGTCAAGCGAATCTCAAATTATTACCAGTTCTTACCAAGCGGCTGGTGGTGATCAGCAACCGTTGTAGTCAAAACTCTCAAAGCTTAGATAGAGCGATTATCAGGGAGAGTCAAACGCACGACGTAGATGTATGTGGAGCTGGGAAGGCTTATAATATGGTAGCAAAAAGGGTCAGCAATAATCAATACAGATATGCAAAGTTGAATAAATGCTCAACGGCGGTATTGTGCTGGTCCTTGGCTAGACCGTGCTAGAGACGCGAGCCTAGAACACTAACAAAATCACGGAGCTGCATGTAAACAAGGGAAAAGCACACTCTGGAACATTTTTTTCGCTCTTTTTTGCGCTCCTTTTTTTGTGATCCGCTTTTTTTGTGAAAAATCACTATAATGGCGAGTGTCTCAAAACTCTTCCCTTGTCAAACTGATAGGATGGGCATGCAATTTTTTTTGACTTTTTTCGTAAATCAGGGCAGCGACGATGAAAAAGTGCGACAAAAAATCACTGTGATGGCACGTGGCTCAAAAGATTCAGAAAAGCCTAAAAATAGAATAGGAAAAAAATTGCCTGTCAAAATTTTGGCCTAAACACTGCCCGGGGGTCTCCAGACTTTTTTTCCGAAACCTACAAAGGCAAGGAAACATGAAATGGAAATTAGATGGATCTTGAAAACAAACCTAATATGAAAGGAACTCGGATTGGTGGTGGATATATGGTGGTAGGATATGGCAGCGGTGGTTGTATATGGATATGGATTGGTGGTGGTATATGGATACGGATTGGTGATGGTATATGGAGATGAATCGGTGGCGGATAAGCGGTGGTGGTAGATGGCAGGGACGATGATGATGGTGCGGCGGCGGCGGCGTGACAACTTATGACCACAACTTGAAACTGTAAAAGACTAGACTCTAAGACTAGCAACTTGACACGATGATGCAACCGCAAATTCAACAAAGCAAATACAGAATAGATTATGCAAAGGCTCAGATTGGTTCGGATAGGATGAACTAACCCTAATTTTTTTGGATTTTTCATGGACTATAGGTATGAAGATTAGACTCGATCTAAACTACAAAAAACTGTAAAATCTCACCGAGCAACTTGGAAATCTGATACCACTTGATAGAGGCGAAGGTGTCCCGATGTTTCGATAAGATGGTGGCTATCGTTTTCTGTGGGAGTCGACCTTGACGATCCGACTACGAACGTGCGAGACGTCGCGCCTTAGCAATTGCTAAACCAACTTCTGAGGGGTTATTGACCACGCGGAGGATGATCAACCTGACCACGAGGGTCTGTTTCCTGCGATTAAACGAAGAATAAGCAAAAACTGAGATTGCAATCTGGATATTGTGAATATAAGATGAAAGTTTTATTGATCAAAGTGGGGTTCCGTGACGCCTTGGTCTGGTCGTTGAACACAAACGAAGTACGCGAAGTTGCAGCTATGCCAATCTTTTAATCTAAACAAAACCCAAAGTCTAAACGATGCCCTAAGGGCTGTATATATGGAGGAACAGGGGGGAATTTCGTGGCCCTTGGAGGAGGGGTCCGAAACCAACCCTAACTCTTTTTCCCCACACATACGGACTCTAAAAACAGCCTATAATCAAGTATTTCGAAATTACATGGGCCCGTTCCAAAAATAAGGTGACGCAGCACCTAGAATAGCCTCTGGACGAAATTAATGAAGTGGCATCTTGTATATTTCGTCCAAGGCTTCATGCACTCATTATGGTGGCTTCAAAGTCCTGGAATCATCACTTGTAACTCCATTCTTGTTCCCCTTGCGCATGCCATCATCTCCATACTTGAACTTGCTCCAAGGTTCATCTTTCTTGTCCAAGCTAGGCCCTTCATTTGTAAGCAAAACAAATGTATCCAATTTAGGCAGCATCATATTCTCATGAACATTAGAATCGTTACCAAGAAACAAAAGTACCTGATAATTCAATTGGCGTGCACGAGCTCTAGTAATTGGTCCAGTATGTATAGCAGTAGGGGTTGTGGGTGTAACAATGGTATTGATGTCCTCATCAGGCAAGTTCCCCTTCGAGGTTGTCTATGACTTCAACCCTTTGTCGCCATTGGACATTCTCCCTCTACCACTCCAAGAGCACATCAATTTGGACGCAAGTGCACGTGTGACACATCTCAAGAAGATGCATGAATATACAAGAAACACCATCGACCGCCAAGTTCAACGACTTGCGACCAAGCTCAACTTCAACAAGCAACCTATGATCTTCAACATTAGTGATCTCGTGTGGACACACCTTCACAAGGATCGTTTTCCACAAGAAAGCAAGTCCAAGCTTCGACCCCGAGCGGATGGACCCTTCAAGGTGCTTGCACGATCCAACGACAATGCTTACAAGATCGACCTCCCACGTGACAAGTACAACATGAGCGACATCTTCAACGTCAAAGATCTTTCTCCCTTCCATGGTGATGAAGAATTTGATCCGAGCACGGATCTTCCCCAGGGGAGGGGAGATGATGCGGAGCATCCCAAGGCCATCCCCATGGACCCGACTACATCTCCTACGACACCTCTTGGACCCATGACACGAGCACCTGCAAGGGCTCTCGGAACCGAGGTGACATCTCTCCTCTCACATTTCCACTTTCATGCACATGAGACATGGCTACTACCACATACAGACACTCTGTGCATACTCAGGTATCATGGAGAAGCTAAGGAGCAAGGAAAAGAAGAAGAGGAAGATGGACGAGAAGATGGAGAAGAAGAAGGGATGCAGAAAAAGTCCCAGCCACCGGACGACCGGCCGGGACCGGACGTCCGGCGCCTGATGCTCTAGCTGACCCCCAGCGAGGGGACATCCGGTCTACATCAGACGACTGGTGCCCCTGCACCCGAGGCGAATGAGCAGATGCCCGGTCCAGACTGGACGACCGGCGTGACCGCACCCGAGCCACCTTCAGTGGAAGTCCGGAGCTACCGGACGTCCGGCACCCCCATCACAGAGTAGAACCAGCGGACGTGGAGGACACCGGATGACCGGCCGCTCCTGAGACACCGGACGACCGGCCACCAGCGGTCGTCTGGTACCTGGCTGCGTCCAGATTCGAGCCGAGGCCCATGTACCCCTACTTTCGCCCCCCATTTGCACTTAGGCTATATATAGACCTCCTATTCCTTCTAGCTAGGGTTAGCGTTGGTTTAGCTCATTTTGAGAGATAGAGCTTCGCTCATCCACATCGGATCTACTCCTTGTGAGAGACCGCGGCCTCTTCGGAGAAGATCCCTTTGGATTCAAGACCCCTCTTTAGGGAAGAACATCAAGACCTCCTCACGGAGAAGACGGTTACCCTTGTATCGTCCTTGGTTGATTGTGTACCATGTGAACCCTATGTATTCGAGGATCTAGCACATGTGTGACTTCCTTGCGTTGGTTTAGTGTTTCTCTTGTGTTTCCTTTGTGTTTCCCCCTCCTTTTCCCCTCGCATTCTTCGTGTTCTTTGCGGGATTCTGCTCCTATCGTGAAAGATCGGGCTATAGGGTTCCTACCCTACATCACTTTCTATGCATGAGACATGGCTACTACCTAAGTCCGAGATGTTGTGCATGATTAGGTACCAAGAGGACCCTCCCGAAGATGCAGGTGAAGATGTACAAGTCCCCAAGTTCACGGATGAAGAGAACTGAAGGAAGGAGTCAAGATCAACTCCGAGGCCCCGGACATCCGGCCCTTGGAAGTGTCTATGGCAGCAGGGAGCCATCGGCCAAGTCTACAGGGCCCGGACATCCGACATCCAGCCCGGACATCCGTCCCCGGCCTAGACATCTGAAATCCACCTATCCAGAAGGCAGCAAGACCACCCCCGCCAGCCCAGACATCCGGCCACCACAGCTCGGACATCCGGCCTTCCACGAACGCACGTACATCCGACCCGACTCCCAGACATCAGGCCCCGTCTGTCTGCGCACAGTAAAGGGCCGAGGCCCATGTACCCCTTTCACCCCCTAGACTATAAATACTCTCCTCATCCCTCTTTCTAGGGTTAGCATTGGTTTAGATCATATTTAGAGATAGAGCATTGCTCATCCACATCGGATCTACTCCATGGGAGAGACCGCGGCCCCTCTTCGGAGAAGATCCCTTTGGATTCAAGACCCCGCTAGGGAAGATCCCCTTATGGATTCAAGACCACCTCACAGAGAATACCGGCTACCTTTGTATCGTCCTTAGTTGTCTGTGGATCGTGTGATTTCCTATGTACTCGAGGATCTAGCACATGTGTGACTATTTCTTGTTGGTTTGAGTGATTCTCTTGTGTTTCCCATCATGTTCTTTGTGTTCTTCATGGGATTCTCTTCTTTCGTGAAAGATCGGCCGATTAGGGTTCCACCCTACATCATCATGGGACACTTCAGACGTGACAAGACATTTGCTACGCTCTCCAAGAACTACTATTGGCCCAAGATGTCATGCGACATCTCACGCTTCACCACCCGATGTTCGACATGTCGCAAAGCTAAGTACAAAGCTCAATCTCATGGTCTATATACACCCCTTCCAATTCCATATCACCCATGGGAAGATATTAGCATGGAATTTGTGCTTGGTTTGCCTAGAACTAGAAATGGCAAAGATTCCGTGTTTGTTGTTGTGGACCGATTCTCTAAAATGGCTCATTTTATAGCATGTAACAAGATAGACGATGCTTCACATGTTGCAAAAGCTTCTACCACGAGCCGATGGACCTTTTGATGTAGGGTAGATCCCTAATTGTCCGATCTTTCATGAAAGGAGCGGATCCTGCGAAGAACACGAAGAACACGAGGGATAACACGAGGGGAATCATGAGAGGAAACATGATAAAATAACTAAACCAACAAGAGATAGTCACAAATATGCTAGATCCTCGAGTACATAAGAAATCACACGATCCATAGACAACTAAGGACGATACAAAGGTAGCTGGTCTTCTCCGTGCGGAGGTGTTGAATCCACAAAGGGATCTTCCCTTAGAGGGGTCTTGAATCCAAAGGGATCTTCTCCGAAGAGGGGCTGCGGTCTTTCTCGTGGAGTAGATCCGATGTGGATGAGCAATGCTCTATCTCTAAATATGAGCTAAACCAATGCTAACCCTAGTACAGAGCTAAGGGACAAGTATATATAGTCCAAGGGGTAAGTTGGGGGATACATGGGGTGAAACCCCTTTCACTGTGCACAGGCAGGGCGGTAGTACCGGTCATGGGGGTGGTTGTACCGCTAGGCGCTCAGGTACTGGTTCCTGGAGGTCCTTCCGGATGTGCTCAGCGGTTGTACCGGTGCTTGGGGCGGTTGTACCGGTCAGGTGGCTGTTACGGGGATAAACCTGTGCTGCACCGGCCTTGCACCGCTCGATCACATAAGCTTGGCCGGTTGTTGGGCAGTGGTTGAGTGGTTGTACCGCTTGTAGGCCTTTAGCGGTAGTACCACTTAGTGTGGGCGGTAGTGTGCTCGGGCTGTAGCAGCTGGCTCTCCTTCCCTTCTCCCGCGCACACTTGTCCTTTGTCCTTAGACTCTCCATGATCTCCTCGGATGGACCTGAGTATGCATAAGGTCCGCGCTTGAGGTAGCATCCATGTCTTACATGCGGAAAGGGAAGATTCGAAAAGGAGCGAGTTCACCTTGTGTCCAATGGCATATGCTTGAGGTCTCAACATGTGGGCACTAGGGGCTTGGGGAGAAGTCGTAGTGTACATGGGGATGATCATAGGATGCTCCACATCATCTCCCCTCCCTTGGGAAAGATCCGATCTCGGATCGAAAACCTCATCACCATGGAAACAATTGTTGTGGACGTACTTGTAGTTGGACGAAATGGAAGACATGGCACAATCCAAGTTCTCCAAGGTGTCTCCGGAGTGGTACACATGCAAAAATAGCAAACACAAACGACACTCGGAAATACAAAGGTTAGCGCACACAAAGTGTCCATTATGTAAGAATGAGTCTGTGCTTCAAGATTGATTATGACAAGGTGCATGAAGCTTATCCAAAAGATATGGAATGGTATGCAAAGCATTCATGGAAGCAAAAGCAATCATTGTGTACACAAATGTGTTATGAATATGATCAATGCAACCACGGTGCAAATGATGTCATAGTGAGACGGTTTATCAAAAGCATGAATATGGTAATGGATGATCAATATGAATAAGATATCATGCAATTAATGGTGGGCAAGATGATCATGATGTATGAATATGCCATCAAGGAAGATCACAACAAATTTGCTAAAGAAGTGCACAAGCTCATATATCATGGGTGACCTGAGAATATAAGCTGCAACAAGGCAATCATAATGCGAGTCAATCCATGCATAAGATGCAAATTTGTCATGTGTATGATATGTCCATCGAGCATGACATGTGTGAGCACAATCAACAAATATGGAAGTGTTGGTGCAATGTGTCAAAGGAGTGTTGATGTACCAATGCTCAATGTTGTGGCATGAGTGGAGTTCTAGAGGTGCATCCAATAAATCTGAGCGCTCCTCAATGTGAAGGTCCATAGAGCCAATCTTCAATGCCGCTCCTTCGTTTGCGAGATGTATTATGTAGACAACAAGAAGGAAACAACAATGAAAGAGTGACCCATCCAATATGCGTATTTGAGGATGGCTCAAAGGGAATGACTTCACCTTTATAAGGATGTCAAAAATGTTGGTGTCGCGCATCGTGTACGCCTTCACATGACCAAGTTGTCTCGTGATGGTACAACCTTGTGAATCCTTCAAAATGGAAGAACATGACAAACACTCGGAAAAACAAATGAGGTAAGCGGAAGTGCAAAACCTATGATTTGTGTGGTAAGATACCCGACAAGTGTATGCATCATGCTAATCATAAGAAAGGACAATGGAGCATTTCATAATATGGAGGCATATGATGCAAGAACAACCAAATACAATAGACGCAATCAAGCAAGCATGCATTAGAAGTAAAGTGTCCAAGTCTCCAAGATCAATAAGCAACAATTGGAGGTGAGCAACAATGAACAAGATGTATCATGTGAGAGACATGAACATAAATGTCATCAACCGAAGAAAGCGAGTAATAGTGGAACATGGGTGATGCGACAAAGCAAACAATCATAGTGATCAAGTTAAGCAAGCTAGTAGTGCAAAGATGCAACGTACTAGAAGGGAACATGGCAAGCATGTCATGGGTGCAAATAGTGTGCATGAATAATTCACATGACATAGCACAAGCATGAAAGGAAGATATGAGCAAAGTAGGTTCATGGTGTTGGCAAGAAGTCCTATGTAAATAGCAATGGAACATCATGACTCTCCCAACACTAGAAGCATCAATAGCATGTAGCACATGGTAAACATGGAAATAGCAACAAGGTTCTCCACCAAGCATGCAAATACACATATGAGTACTAAAATGGTGAATCATGGGTAAATGCACGCAAGGGTCACAATTGCATGGTAAAATCATAGAAAGAGGCATAGCATGCAAAGTGAACACAATAAAATGGGCATAACGTAACAAGTGATATATAGCCCAAAGCCGTGTGAGAGCCAAGTATAAGAGATGCGCGTAGTCCTTGCGTGAAGGGAATGGTGGTAAGGATAGTACACGTGATCCGAAGACATCATTGCTCTCAAGAGCTCGTTTCGTCAACTCTTGGGATTGAGAGGTTGACGAGTATACGTGAGTACCTACACAAAACACAGACAAAGAGAAAATTGTGTGTGCGTGGTATATGTACACATCATCCATCATGATGCATACATGCTTGTGTTGGTTAGCACAAAATATCCAATGCTCAAATAAATGAGATGCGTGATATAGCATAATGGAGACTCAAATTGTGTAATGCATCATGGGAAATATCTAGAGCATTGTTATGCGTGGAATGCATATGGTGCAAGCAATTATGGGAATCATGCCAAGTATGGAATGCATCAAAATCTCCTAATATGTATGAGGAAACTATGGGGGTCTCCTCATGAGCGTTAATGGAAACATCACTTAGAGAATATTGACAACATCCAGGAAAAAGCATATTTGGAACAATGTGATCATGGCATGGTATAGGAGATGAATTGCGCAAATCATGTAAAGGAAGCATGGCAATATCATCACATGAAAGACAAAAGCCAATGACCATCATCTCGTCATCTATGCCATAAGTGCAAATGGGATTTATTTTAATGTGGCATGCATAGTTACTATGTTGAGATTGAAATGATGCAATATGGGAGGTCTCACTCATAGCATATGACAAGTTCAATGGATTGTCAAACATGATGTGACCGATAGAATTTTCACATGATATCCTATGGAGCATAGCATCACAACTAGGCAAATCAACATGCTCATCATAAATAGCTAAGTCATGACATGAAGAAGTCGCACTGGCATGAAGCATGGGAATAGGTGGATCAACATCATGCAAGCAATCATTGGCGAGATAGTGCACTAGTGGGAAAAGAGAAGCACCATCACCTATGTTACCTTTAGAGCATCGCTCATGTGTTGTAGGTGAGGTGTAGAAGACCAAGTCGTGGTCATCTTCATCGTGATGGAACCATGTGGGTGGTGCATCTTCTTCCACCATGGCCATCGTCGTCTCCATTGGAGGTATGGACTCGTCGAGGATAGGCGTGTCGTCATGTAGGAGACCTAGCACCAAAGAAGAATACACACTCGGAGTAGAGGTTAAGTCGTTAGAAATCATAGTGGCCTCATGTGCCGTGTCAACTACCTCCCTCACTAAGTGTTGTGGCTCCCTCACTCCCTCTTGGATGCTCTCACACATATGGTTGGTGGACTCACTCAAATGGCTCTCAACCTCACATAGGATGTGTGGCATGCGTTCATGTGTGGGGCTATTGGTGGTCACACTCATCCTCTCATAGGTGATGAACTCATGTCACATATGGTGGAGTCACTCATATCACTCATGTTGGGGTGGGTCTCCTCATGTGGGAATTGGGGCATCTCATCATATGTGGGTGTCGGAGAGATGTAGGTGCAAATGACTCCATGCTCAATCATATCGCAGTCGTAGCCGTGGATGAATGCCGAAGATGGCACATCGTCACTCTCCTATAAGACCAAAGATAAGGTCTCATGTGCGGTCTCGTAGCTTGACCCGGAGTATGAGTCCAATATGGGCGCCATCTTCATGTTGTTGAAGAGATTCGTGCTCCTTGCCGTGGTCGAAGGGGATGGCCCTTGCTCGACCTTCCTGTCACCATATTGTTGTTGGAGGCCCATATGATGTGGCACCTCATAGCTCGTCACCATGAACGAAGGGAATTTCCCATGCTCGGCCATCGTCCTTGAGGGGCTTCCGAAGATGGAAGTGTCGCCCTCGCTCGGAAGTGGTCGCCTCATTGTTCAAGATGTCGATGTAGGCGAACTCACGGGAAGTAGGTGAAGATGCCGTACGTCCAAAGGCGAAGATGCCTTGAGAACACTTGGCAAAGATGCCGAAGTGGTTGGTGTAGCTGTAGCTCCGTCTTGGTGGTGCTCGTCTCGCGGTCTTCTCTTTTTCTCATGAAGTTTGGACATAGCTTGATGTAGAGCTTGTTGGAACTTGTAGATAGGCGCATCTGGAGCATCTTCATGTTGATGGTGTCGTTGTCGCGCTTGAGCACGTTGTAGATGTCGTTCGTTGTCATCGTGCACATGATGTTTGGAGGTGACTTGCCCTTCATGACTATGTGGATCACAAACGTGATGTTGGTCACCATGGAGATGTGGACGTGGACGACTTGCGCTTGCATCATTTTTGCGCTCTGAAGACTTGTGACTTGAACGTCGCCACCTTGAGGATGATGAAGGGGAAGAACGGTTGATTAACAAGGTCCGAATCTCCTCCATCCTTGCATCTTGCTCCTTCTTTTGTGTGGAAAGCTTGTTGTCCATGCAGTCCCTTTTCCTTGCTTCGGAGTGACGAATGTTGATGGAGAGGTTCTCGATGGGCTCTCACAATCTTGATTGTGCGCCTTGCATTTGTAGTTGTAGATCGAAGATTGACGCTTTGGTGATGTATTCTTTTCTAGGGTTAACAAAGTAGTAGCTCATTAAGATATAGAGCTTTGCTCATCCATTATAGATCTACTCCACGAGAGAGACCGTGGCCCCTCTTCAGAGAAGATCCACCTTGGATTCAAGACCCCATTGTGGGAAGATCCTTCTAGGATTCAAGCCCCCATCTCCTTTGGATTTGGCATGAACTCTACCATCAAGACCTCCTCATGGAGATGAACCTTACCTTGTATCTTTCCCTTTGTTGTTCATGTACCTTATGGATCTTGTGTGTTTGATTGTGTAGTGGATGTGTGATTGGACTTGTTCTTGAGTGTTTCCCCTTGTGTTTTCTCTCCGTTCTTCCCCGTGTTCTCCGTGTTCTTCGCGGGATCCGCTCCTTTCGTGAAAGATCGGCCCATAGGATTCCTACCCTACATCATCTTGGTATCATGGGCCACGTTGATCACGATTTAGGAGTCTCCCCTCATTGTTTTCTAACCTAATTTTGTTGTGTTCTTCCCCAATTTTGAAAATCCCCACCAAAAATAGCCCCAATTTTTTTTTGTGATTTGTTGGTTTGACGAAGTTTTCTTGGATTTGATCCATAGATTTGCTTGGTTTCAAGTGGATCTAGCATATTCCCAAGTTTTCCCATCTTTCATCCACGAAATCCCCTCTATTTTGACCCCAAAATCCCCAATTTCCTCCAAAAATCGCCTCCCGGATCTGAAATCTCGCGTTGACCCCGACTCCCGGACAACCGGCCTTTTACGGACGTCCGGAGCCCCTCGACCGACGGGATGTCTGACCTTTTCCGGACGACCGAAACCCCTAACCCGAGCCAAATTAACGGATTTCCGAGCCCTCCCGGACGTCCGGCCCTCGGACATCCGACCTTGTCCGGACGTGCGTAACCTGTAGTTTCAGATTTTAGCTGATTTTTGTTTCGGCCATAACTAATTCATCCGGAGTCCGATTTTCGCGTTCTTTAGCTCGTTGGAAAGCTCTTGACATCCCCCTTCCTACAAAAATACCACCAACATCATTTGATTCCATCAAAGTTTTGAAACTTTGGCATCTTTGCCTAGAGCTTCCACCACATCATCCGCTACACCACCACTGACTTCCGCAACCTAACTAAGTTTGTTCCTGACGGTGTCCTGAACTAGGGGGTACTCACCACGTCGTCTTCCAGTCAGTTAGATTGGGCCGAGGACCCCCATGGTCGTATACTCATGGGCCAGTTTGGACAGCTGCCGCGTACAAGGAAGATTCCACAAGACTTGGTGGTCAAGACAAGGACTCCTCCCCCACCGGCGTATTCGGTTAGGAATCTTGTTATCCTAGGCCTCTAGTGCATTATATAAATCAGGGCCAGGCTAGTGGATAGAGATACAAACAATCATACCATAGGCTAGCTTCTAGGGTTTAGCCTCTACGATCTCGTGGTAGATCAACTCTTGTAATAATCATATCATCAAGATCAATCAAGCAGGATGTAGGGTATTACCTCCATCAAGAGGACCCGAACCTGGGTAAACATCGTGTCCCCTGCCTCCTGTTACCATCTGCCTTAGACGCACAGTTCGGGACCCCTTACCCGAGATCCACCGGTTTTGACACCAACATTTGTGCTTTCATTGAGAGTTCCGCTGTGTGATCGGCAAAAGGATCGATGGCTCGTCTGCAGATTAACTGCGATGTCGACATCTTCGTCACCGGCTCGACTGCTCACCTTGGCTTGACCGAGGACCATGCCCTGCCTCCGATCATCATGTTCGGACGAGGCCCTTCATCAACACCAACTCCGATCTCCATCAAGATAATGGAGGAATCGTCCATGGAGCTCGGGGGCTCAACATCAACATTGCCCTCGGGCGACCGTGCTGTTTTTCTGGATAGCGAACGCTTATCCGCCGCTACCGCCTCCTCGAGTGTCGTTTTAACGATCACTTCGGTGGAATTGTGCGGAATCGAGTCTACAACAACCCTGGAAAATTTCGTCGAGTTCCGATGGAGGAATCTTTAACAATCTACGATATACCGGAGCCCTGTCAAATCCAGATGGGAACCTGGATGAGTTTAGGGCGCGGCCTCCAGATCCCAGCTCGGAAGTCCTTTGGAAGATCCAACCGTTCATATGCTGCGGAATTTCCATATTTACCACCCCTCCAAATTTCAGCTCCAGCCGACCATCCAAACTCCGGGAACCTTCCTATTAGCGCATCACTTTTCAAATATGTTTCCTGCGTGAATACAGATCCGACCCGAATTCATGTTTCTTTATGAACATGATATTTGACAACCTTTTTAAAAAGGAATTTTCTTCTAAGGTATTGTGCGTTGTTTTTAACACGCGCCCATAAAATTTTAATCCTCCTCTGAGGTAATCTTCGCCATCACACTGGTGTCAAACCAGTCCGGCAATATAGCTCCACAACTGCCGACCTGCGCTAGACATGTCGTCGCTTCTTAAGCCGAGCTCAACTTCTTCGGATCCTCACCTCGGCGAGCCGAATAAGAGTTCAGAATCGTCAAGGATAAATCATCACCAACATTGCCGCGCCACGGATTACACGGAGCAGGCACACCGGCATCGCCACATGGTCACTTCATCAAACCAGCATTGGCCGTGTCACAAGTTACAACCTGGGTCAGCATGGCCGCACTGTTGCTTCTTCGAGTCAATCTCCATCATGCCGAACTACTTCAACACCTCGGCTGACATGGCAGCTACAACAACTCCTCACTGGCCTGCTCCGTCACCTCGGCTAGACCGGGGACTTGGCTATTTCTTCATCAACATACAACAGTGACTTCGGCGTCACCAGCCGACCAGCTTCGTCACATTAGCTGGACCGAGGGCTTCGCCTCGGCAAGCCAACCTTTGCCAGCATCACCAGGCCATCGCTTTATCGCCCATCACACAATGGGCGTGCGGATTGATTCCCGATTTTGGGAGTCGCTTTTCTTCGGAATGCTACAACAAATAAACCAGGTCTATCAAATGGGGGCCACATTAAAAATGGCCGCGTGGTGGTTTCGTTTAGTTTCCGTACATAGTTCAGCGAACACCGCATCCGGAGCCCGGACCGCCCTGCAAATTGAGGCTTTGTCACGCCTTCACCGCATCAAGCTGATGCCCTGCATCGACATTTGCTTCGGTGCCAGGCCACATTTCTTTAAATAAATTATTTTGGCGTAAAGCAATTATGCAAGGATTATATATATATTATTATTATTTCCTAGACCGCACTGTTTCATGTGTGCAGGTAATCGATTTTGACTGTGTTAGGTGGTCACTACTCCGGAGTGCCGAACTCCTTGCTCGGACACCTCGGGCCTGGGGCATGGGACCTCGGCCATGCCGAGGACTGCGAACCTTGTCGGATCTGTCACAGATCAACGGGCGTCTTCGTCCCGTCACAAGCTTGAATCGCGTCATAAACACCGAGCACATTAACCAGCTAAGTTGCTTTCATGCTCAAAAACTTTTAGTTTAAAATTTTGTTTGGTTCGACCAAGCATTATACTTTTCGGCACAAAGTTGTTTGTGACAAAGTTCCTTGTCAAAACTTTGTTTGTGACGCGCATACTCAAATACCCCGTTTATTTGGGGGCTCCCTTGATGGAGCTTGTCCTCTTGCATATGATTATACTTGTACGGCTTCGTTCCTTGTTCGTGTATTATGCCACAATATGCACCATGTTGACTTAATGATTTGCAAGATGGGTTGCCTCGCTCCTGTGTTTACCCCTGCGTTCCCGATTGTTCAGCTAGGGAGTAAGGGGAGCACCTCTGCGATTGTCACGATCGGGTCATCCGAGCCGGACCTCAGACTGGGTGAAGCCGAAAGCTAGCGCTCTTATTTTCAATTATGGTCGCCACACAACGGAACTCATGAGTACAAAAAATCTATTGCACAAGTCTCATAGTAGCAATGAGCACCGAGGAAAGGTATCGGTGGGGGTACTATTTTCTTCAAAGATGCTTCTTACACTTTGTCAGTAATATAGCATAAGTTCACTGAGTGCGCTTTGTCTGTTACAGCCATATGGCCTGAGTGCCTGGTTATCAGAAACACCATTGATATTCTCGATAGGTGGAGTACATAACACTTTTCGGTCCTTAACCGAAGAGGGAGAAGCCGACGGTCGGTGAAGACGCATTTAAAGTTCGGGTGAACACAGATATGATACACGTACTTCGGTACATACAATCATTATACATAAAATTATTTTACCCAAGTCACTTGGGGGCTCTTCAAATTTATATGAGCTATTTTATAGTAAATGTGTTTTCTTCTTGGTCATTGCAAAGTCTTTTTCTACCGCTCCTTTTTCGACTCGAGTTTATGGTCAATAGCCGGATAGCCTGTCTTCTCTCTGAAAGCCGCTTGAGTTTAGTTTGCTAAACTGACCTCGGAGAAGTACTCCGCCTTTGGGATAAAGAGCTTGAAGTCCTAGGCTGACCCGTGTGAAGTCTTGAGATCGGATGTGTCATGTTAAAGCACGACAGAAGCACAATTGTTTTCCCAATTTTTGGATTGGCACCGAACACTTGATCTTGTTCAGACATCAAGTTTTTACTGACGTTTTTTGGTTTTTCAAGCTTATGGAACTTTTAAACTATTTGTGTGTTTTCAGCATAAGGCTCGCAGTGCAACGCCGGACACCTTTAGATATTCGGCAAAAACATTCTCGGATATTGCTATATATGCATCGGTTTCGAATTGTGTCTTCAGTCAATAGTTGGGTTGCCCGGCTCCTGCGCTTGCCTCCTAAGTTCTGCTTTGTTCGGCTAGGTGTGCAAAGGGAGAACCACTGCGATTGTGCTTCCATCTCACATGTTTAAGCACCTTAGTGGAGAAAGCCGAAAACTGACTGTCACAATAAGTGTAAGCTGGTCAGCGATCCGATGACTGTGTTAAATGACGTGCCATTCATAACAATGGCCGAAGTGTTACGGCTTGACCTCGACTATCGCCGAACACTACCAGGGGCTATTAAGTGGCCCCCCAAACTAAATCCTCAATATTTTGCTCTTACATTAGAGCAGAGGTTTCATGATCATGCTTAGCATGACAATCCAAAGAAAGGAACCGATAGCGGGACTATTTTCTTTGGAAGACATTTCTTATGTTAAACAGTAATATAACATATCTCTCTGCGTACCTTTGTTTATAAAAATGTATAGCCATATTGCCTTGTTTGTCGTAAATCTTTGCCCTCATAAAGGCTTTATAAAGTAGGACAAACACTCATCGGCTACTGGCCGAGGAGGTGGAAGCCGATGGTCGGTCACCAAAGTTTTGTACAATGCGGATCCGAGCATTAATGACGTAAAGTACTTGGATACATAGAGTCAGTACACATAATTTGTGATTTTACTATGGATATCGATCCTTAATTCGGCCACCCGTGCACGCATTAAGGCTCGGGGGCTACTGGGCTTCGGGCTTATTATTTACAAATATTAAAGGGGCACATCAATCCCCTGATCTGGTGTTGCCACCCGACCAGTGTCTCGGGGGCTACTGCATTGCCTATCCAATGCAGAAAATTTTAAGTGCAATACAGTTTCCGAGGACATTATGATCCTCAGGTCGGTCGGCCGCACCCAACCTGAGTCTCGAGGACTGAGCATGCCGATTTTTTTGTCCCGAAGTATTCTGCTGAGCTAGGACTTGATCCTCTAGCCGATTTCACAAATCAACCTGAGTCTCAGCGGCTACTAGGATCAGCGGTCTTATGTCATCCTTCAAGTGCATCTCGGGTTTTAAGCCGATACACACCTTGAGGGCTACTGGCTATATATCTCGGTAGAGACTAAATTGCAGCAATCAAAAATATTGACAAAAAATCGGCCCACAGTCGGGGTGGTGCACGACCTCAGAAGTAGTCCGGCATAAAGCTCGGGCGCTAGTGGCTGGCTCCATAGAGGGCATTTCCAGCATTAAGCTCGGCTAAACTCCTTCAACTTTTTTGAACCAAGGTCATATGACACCTCCAATATAGTCCGGCGTTGGAGCCCGGATACAGTCCGGCGTTGGAGTTTGGACATAGTCCGGCGTTGGAGCTCGGAAAGCGGTCCGGCGTTGGTGCTCGACTGCAAAAGATACATCAAATGCAGTCCGACGTTGGAGCTCGGACGCAAGAGGACGCTGCCGCCTGGGAACAACTTCAAACCCGAGGTGTGGCATAAAAACAACAAGGCAATGATAAAGGCCAAAGACTTAAAGGGCTCCTCGGATACCCAATGTGTGAGATCTTCATATTAAGCTCGGCAATCCTGAAGATAAAAGATGGGAAGATTTGTTGAACCAGTTTTCAAGACCGACGACCGAAGACAAAGAACAGTTTCGGAAGAATCGAGGAGCGTCCCCAACTTGAAGACCGGTTCAGGGGGCTACTGACGGTGTCCTGGACTAGGGGGTACTCACCACGTCGTCTCCCGGTCAGTTAGATTGGCCCGAGGACCCCCATGGCCGTATACTCATGGGCCAGTTCGGACAGCTGCCGCATACAAGGAAGATTCCACAAGACTTGGTGGTCAAGACAAGGACTCCTCCCCCACCGGCGTATTCGGCTAGGACTCTTGTTATCCTAGGCCTCTAGTGCATTATATAAACCAGGGCCAGGCTAGTCGATAGAGATACAAACAATCATACCATAGGCTAGCTCCTAGGGTTTAGCCTCTACGATCTCATGGTAGATCAACACATGTAATACTCATATCATCAAGATCAATCAAGCAGGACATAGGGTATTGCCTCCATCAAGAGGGCCCGGACCTGGGTAAACATCGTGTCCCCTGCATCCTGATACCATCCGCCTTAGACGCACAGTTCGGGACCCCTTCCCCAGGATCCGCCGGTTTTGACACCGGCAGTTCCCCATCACATTAGTGGTTGCTTGAGGAGTGATTTGAGTCTCCTAAGGTGTCTAGGCTACTTAGGGACGGTTGTTTCTTCATCAACCACCACCACCACCATAACTTTCGCATAGTTTTGGCCACCTCACACTCCCGCCACCCCGACCTAACCCAATTTTGTTTGTGTTGTGAGTTGTGTCTCCTAAGGAGTTTCGGCTACTTAGGGACCATGCTTCCAACTCCGACACTGTGTATAGTCCACCACTTTACCCTCCATTTCCGCATTCCGTACTCCACAACCCATCATTGCATTTCCGCAATCCCGTTGAGCTTCCGCAACCACCATCGCTTTCCCGCTACCACCATTTTGACATTTGACATTT
Source organism: Triticum urartu (assembly GCF_003073215.2). NCBI lineage: Eukaryota > Viridiplantae > Streptophyta > Magnoliopsida > Poales > Poaceae > Triticum > Triticum urartu. Next base: position 215,013,456 of record NC_053023.1, on the reverse strand, counting down.
GAGATTTTGAGTTCGCAGTTTCACCGTTTCCTAAGGTGTTTCGGCTACTTAGGGACGAGTCTCCATCATCTTGGTATCTCCATCAAGATCACCACCACTCATCATCGCCAAGGACGGTAACCTCCATATCATCTTGGTATCGTGGTATCCCTCCATTGTACATTCCCTTGCCATTGCATTGTTAACCCCTAGCCCATTCTACGTCACGTGCCTATCGAGACTAGTCATTTGAGTATTGCCGGCAACGTTACTTGTGCACATTAGTGATCTACACCATACATTGCATACATACCATATCATATTGGTATCATATCATCCCTTGTGCCACAAGTTTGTTCCCGCATATATACAATTGCTATCTTGGTTTGTGCATTGTGCCAAAGTGGCCATACAAAAAAGAAAAGAAAATAAAGCTTTTAAGCAAAAGAGAAAGAACAAAGAGCTTGTAAGCAATAGCCATAGCATCATACCACATTGCATATAAGATCATCTTGGATCATACCACCGGAACATCATACACATAGCATACTTGGGATAGAAGTTGTTACACTTTGCATCTTATAGGTTGTGCACAAGTGTCGTATCCGCCTATAGAGCAATCGTGCTAGCGTCTCTCTTGAGTTGTGCAACACGAGCGTTTTCCGTGGATTCCACATTTTTTGCTCATTCCTTGGTTGCATGACCCCATTTATCTATCCGCGTGTGTGTTTCCGTGTACCACATATTGCTATTGGTTTACTTGTTTCACTTGTGAATTTGTGAATCTCTTTCAACTTTATTGACTCTTGCTAACATTTTAAATTAAATTTTTGTGCCACTATCCTCACCGAGCTACTCCATAAGCTTTAGTTTGTAGGTGTGAGTGAACAAGTCCGGTACCAATTCCACTATTCTTTCATCTCACATTGAGTGAAACATGATACATCCTCAACTTTGGGAAAAGGTAACTTGGTATTGTTTATCTCATTTCCTACTCACCTCCACTCGAGTTTTGTGATCGATAGGCAAGGCATTTCATCTTCGGTCTATAACAACGTCGGCGAGTTCGATGCCACGAACAACTCCAACGACGTCAAGATGCAAGATCAAATGGAGGACATCAAAGCCCTCATCAAGTCCTACAAGCGATCTTCCTAATCTTCGAGAAGACGCTCAAGAGCACATGCCTCCGAGCTACCATCTCCAGCAAGATCACATCGACATCGACACCATCACCAAAAAGAACGTGAATGTCAAGATCTCAACACCAACAACCGCTCAATGACTTCACCATCTTCCTTGGCATCTTCGCCAAGCGACTTCAAGGCATCTTCGCCTTCGGATATACGACATCTTCACCAACAAGCACCTCAAGACTACGCTCAAGAGAAGCTCCCCAAGCTCAAGTTCGTGACTTCCACGAGCTACTATGACCTCGACATTGGCCACGCGGTTCCTTTCTATGGGACTCAAGAACCCGAGGAGTATCTCGAGTCGGAGCGTTTGATGGACGACTACCTCAAGCTACATCAAGTTCCTCCCGAAGATCAAGTGAAGTGCGCCACAATGAGCTTCCATGACTACGCGTCCACATGGTGGCTTCACGCACCTTCGGAGACCTACGACATGAGTTGGCCCAAGACGAAGAGAGCTTTGCGGCAAGAGTTAGTGCCTCCAACCTACACGGAACAACTTCTACACCAATTGGAGAACACCACCCAAGGATCCAAGTCCATCGACGAGTACTTCAAGGAGATGAAGTGTAACGACCCGAACCTGATAAGATTCGATGTCTCTATGCTCACTGTGCTAGTCCCTGGATCGACTCGCTAGCACACACAGTACATGTGAATATCAAATAACAAGTGCATCATTTACTATAACGTATGATCCAGAATTCATAAAGTATTACAAACTGAGTAGCACATAGCTAACTTTATTCAATAATAACAGTGGAAAGGTAGCATAATAAATGATGAATCCCATCAATGCCCATTGGCGAAAATGCTGAGTGAAGGCTCGCGGCCCTATGGTATCTCACTGATCACCTGAATATCCCGCAACATGATAAGTTGCAGCCACAAAGGGTCAATACATTGAATGTATTGGCAAATTACACATAATGATAAAGCAAACCTACATGTACCTACAAAGTATGACAAACAAAACACTCAAGTTGGTTTCGCGTAAAACTACCTTCACCTACCTCCATGACATAGGCAAGGTGCAAACAACACAGATGATAAAGATCTTCAAGATGTCTCAAGTGCGCTCAGTCCTGGCGCATTCTCTAGGGACAATAGAGCACTCAGCCAGTGACGCATTCACGTGATAAAAGCCCCGACAACCCAAGTGCGCTCAGCCATGGCGCATTCTCTAGGGACAATAGAGCGCTCAGCCATTGACGCATTCACCTGAGAAAAAGTCCCGAGCCTACAGCTATAAAGACTCACCACTTCCATGCATCACTCGTCACGTACCCACGTCTACCATAGCAAGTCCAACAATACTAGTAAACAATTCAAACAAGACATGCACATGGCAACAAGCAACATAAGAATCACACCAAGCATACAACATATCATAACAGTGTATAGTAGACATATAGGATGCATAATCAAAAGTGTAACTTGCCTTGAAAGGTGTTGGAGTATTCTAACGCTCAATTCTGATCCGCTTCACTCTCCGGACAATCTATATGTTTAATGAATGCAACGGTAAATAAACTATGCTCACATAACACTAAAATAAAGTAAACAACAAGGAATTCAAATAAAAACTTAATTAACAGAACATATCAGTAGTTATATAATATCTGCATGCTAGTGGAATCACAATGCAAAATTAATCAACTAAATGGGATAAGCGGTTTGAAAGATATGGCCTCCAGAAGTTTGACCTTAAATTTGACAAATTCAAAGTTAAACAGTTCAAAAATGTGAAATTTTGGTTCTACAATATTCTCCTGGTCTCTATGAGTACACATGAAAAAGAATCGATGAATTTGGAGTTACGGATCTTAAGATAAACCTAAATGAAATTTGATATGGAATCTGCAAAGAAAAATTATGCCATAAGTGATTTCTGGAAGAACTGCTGCGGTACTATGGATGTGCCACGTGGCGGGTTTCTAATGGCAGTTACCTGTCCGCTGGGAGGCTTAAATGGCAAACAGCCACAACATAGAGAAAAACGGTTCGGCAAAAAAAATCGTATGCCATCCACTATCAGAAGTTGGATGGAGATCGGACGGTTGAGGGCGGCTCACTGGAAGAAACAGGTTGAGGCATCACCGGAGTTGGAGAAGAATGACGTCGGCGGCTCAGGCGGCGTTGGTGGCGCGTCTCCGGCGGGTCTCCAGAGGCGGTGAGTGGATGGATGGATGCGGAGGCGTACGGCGGTTGGTTAGGTGACGTTGTACAGCGACGGGGCTTCCTCAGTTGGTGATGCCGAGGGGCTGGAGTGTCGCCGGCGGTGCTCTGCTTCGGGCGGAGGTCCTAGCGCTCGTTCTAGTGCTCCCCTGCAAGAACTGGTAGGTGAGGGAGGGAGAGGAGGTCAAGGCGAATACAACCGACGGTAAGGGGGCATTGGGAACCTTCTACGTCGACGGAAACGACCGGTGAAGGAGCTTTTGCTGCGGAACTCCGGCGAGATCGGGCCGACGCCCTAGGGCACGGGTGATATAGATTTTGGGAAAAATCAGCAGAGGAGGACTCGGGGAATATTTATACGGAGTCAGGACTGGGCTAGGGCCCGCAGGTCGATCGAAATCGATCGATACGATTCGACCTGGGTTCGGCTACAGAACTTCAGGATGAACACGGCTGAGATGGGAGATGACAAGTGGGCCCTAGCAGTCAGTGGCTGAAGCGAGGGGACGACGGGCTGCACATCGTTGCCTACCGGTTCAGGTGGCCACTGGGCCGCGGCGTGGGGCGCTGCTGGGCCACGGGCTGGCTGGCCGTCCGGCTCGCTGGCTCGCTCTCTCTCTCTCTCTAAAAACATTTTCTACAGGAATTAAACTTATAGCTAGATAAAATACCAAGCTGGAAATATAAAATAACAAAAACACACAGTAAATATTATATCTAAATTAGAAACAGTGAACATTTTTACAACACAAATGCACTTAAAAAAACAATTATGCAATACAAGCACATAAAGAGCATCATAAACAACTATAAATAATTTTGAGTTCAAAAAGTCCAAAATAATTTAGTTAGACACCAGAATATATTCTTAGCATTTTCCGAATATAATTAATAGGGGAGAAGTCATATTATCTCCACTCCAAATATATTACCTTGAGTTGGAAAACACTTTAAATATTCAGAAAAATTAAATAAGCATAGAAATCATGATGAAAAGAATGATCCTATTAACATTCCAAATTTTAAAAATTTGTTATGTTACAAATCTACCCCCCTTAAAATGAATCTCATCCTCGAGATTCTAGTTGGCTAGCAAAGGTTAAAGATGGGTACTTGATATAATCCATACTCCAAAGTTTCAAGGCTTACTCATTGCATATACCCAAATCTCCCTTGACACGACTTTAGCACCAATACTGAAAGAACGGTCATAATACTTGAACTTGATTAAAACCTTACCGAAGACTGGTGCCTTATTGGCTCTTCCCACCCTTGTGTGGTTCACATGTCCCCTTTCAACGTGATCAGACGTGTCCTCTCCGGAACTCCCACTGTCATAGTTGATGTTCTTTAACAGAGGACAGTTGTTTGAATAATGCCCTAGGTCCCTGCACCATAACAAAGTACCTGACTGATATCCTTCTTGGTGGGCGTCGATAGGTCGTGCTTGTTGTTGCCATCCCTATGACCATTGTTGTTGCACCCATTGTCTTTGTGATGATTATGTGCATTGTGGTTATGATGGTTATGACCATTATACATGTCCACTTCAGAATCATAGAACTCAGAAGATGCTGACGAATTACACTGCTTCCGTTGTCCTCTAGAGTCGAACTCTGTGTCACTTGCCTTCCTCTTGCGGCTCTCCACTTATTGAAACTTTCCTTCAAGTACAACAACTTTATCAATAAGCTCCTGACAATTGTTGAATGTTGCCACTGTCAACTGAACACTCAACTGATCATTCAGACCTTCAAGAAACTTTTCTTGTCTAGCTGCATTAGTGTTAACATCATTAGGGGCATAGCATGCAAGATTATTGAATTCCTCCACATATGCATTCACAGTGCGACCTTCCTGATGCAAGCTGCGAAACTCCTTCTTCTTCAGACTCATAGAACTAGTAGACACATGTGCGGCGCAAAAACCTACCTGAAACTGTGCCCAAGTGATAGTAGCAATAGGATAAGTGACCAAGTAATTATCCCACCATGCTGCGGCTGGTCCTTCTAACAAATGCGAGGCAAACCTCACTCTCTCTGCATCAGTACAACCAACTGTCTCCAAATTTTTGTGAACTGAGCGCAGCCAATCATCAGCCACAATAGGTTCAGGGGTGCTAGAAAACCTCTGAGGATTCAACCTCAAGAAATGAGTAAGTGCATCAACTGGGTGTGGTGGTGGATTGTTGTTGTTGTTGTTGTTGTTGTTGTTGTTGTTGTTGTTCTGGTTCTGAACAAGTAACTGGATCAACTAGGTTTGTCCCTGAAGCGACTGCTGCATGTACGGTGGTATGTCATCGTTGTTGTTGTTGTTGTCTCCTGCACCACTGCCTCTAGAGTTACGCCTCGGCGGCATCTGATGGGTAAGCAAAGATGAGATATAGACAGAAATAGGTCTAAGGGGAAAACACTACCCATATGCCCATCCTAGCAACTAAAACTCCAACAACAACAAAAAAACAAACACTAGATTCACACAATTCACACAAGTCACCAAAACTATCCTAAAGTAATCACATGAAAAGAGCACATATGATCAATCAAAGCACCCAATTGCATAATACAAACAACCCACGAAATATGAAAACACAGAAAGCAATGACCAACCAAACATATGACATATCACAAAACACAAGCAAAACCTACAGGTAAGGTCATATCCACAAGAGATATGATCTCATCATACTACCGCAAATCGTTTATCAGTAACAAATTAGTAATGGTGGTCTATCAACTAAAACTCCTTAAATAACACTAATATAATTTCATGGGTCATCTATATTTGAAAATAAATGTTATGAGTATAAGAGTATGAACTAACAAGTAGACAACAAGTTGTGAAATGAGTTTTCACTCCAATGGCTTTTCTAATCCATTTTCTAGGGTCACGACCTACAGTCAACACACTGCTCTGATACCATCTATAACGACCCAAACCTGATAAGATTCGATGTCTCTGTGCTCACTATGCTAGTCCCTGGATCGACTCGCTAGCACACACAGTACATATGAATATCAAATAACAAGTGCATCATTTACTATAACGTATGATCTAGAATTCATAAAGTATTACAAACTGAGAAGCACATAGCTAACTTTATTCAATAATAACAGCGGAAATGTAGCATAATAAATGATGAATCCCATCAATGCCCATTGGCGAAAATGCTGAGTGAAGACTCGCGACCCTACTGTATCTCACTGATCACCTGAATATCCTGCAACATGATAAGTTGCAGCCACAAAGGGTCAATACATTCAATGTATTGGCAAATTACACATAATGATAAAGCAAACCTACATCTACCTGCAAAGTTTGACAAACAAAACACTCAAGTTGGTTTCTCGTAAAACTACCTTCACCTACCTCCACGACATAGGCAAGGTGCAAACAACACAGATGATAAAGATCTTCAAGATGTCTCAAGTGTGCTCAGTCCTGGCGCATTCTCTAGGGACAATAGAGCGCTCAGCCAGTGACACATTCACGTGATAAAAGCCCCGACAACCCAAGTGTGCTCAGCCATGGCGCATTCTCTAGGGACAATAGAGCGCTCAGCCATTGACGCATTCACCTGAGAAAAAGTCCCAAGCCTGCAGCTATAAAGACTCACCACTTCCATGCATCACTCGACACGTACCCACGTCTACCATAACAAGTCCAAGCATACAATTAAACAATTCAAACAAGACACGCACATGGAAACAAGCAACATAAGAATCACACCAAGCATACAACATATCATAACAGTGTATAGTAGACATATAGGATGCATAATCAAAAGTGTAACTTGCCTTGAAAGGTGTTGGAGTATTCTAACGCTCAATTCTTATCCGCTTCACTCTCCGGACAATCTATACGTTTAATGAATGCACTGGTAAATAAACTATGCTCACATAACACTACAATAAAGTAAAAAACAAGGAATTCAAATAAAAATATAATTAACAGAACATATCAGTAGTTATATAATATATACCTACTAGTGGAATCACAATGCAAAAATAATCAACTAAATGGGATAAGCAGTTTGAAAGATATGGCCTCCGGAAGTTTGAACTTAAATTTGAGCAAATTCTAATTTAAACAGTTCAAAAATGTGAAATTTTGGTTCTACAATATTCTCCTGGTCTCTACGAGTACACCGGAAAAAGAATCGATGAATTTGGAGTTACGGATCTTAAGATAAACCTAAATGAAATTTGATATGGAATCTAAAGAGAAAAATTATGCCATACTGATTTCTGGAAGAACTGCTACAGTACTTTGGATGTGCCATTGGAGGGTTTCTAATGGTTGTTACCTGTCCGCTGGGAGGCTTAAACGGCAAACGGCCACAACATAGAGAAAAACGGTTCGGCAAAACAAAATCATATGCCATCCACTATTAGAAGTTGGATGGAGATCGGACGGTTGAGGGCGGCTCACCAGAGGAAACAGGTTGAGGCGTCATCGGAGTTGGAGAAGAACGACGCCAGCGGCTCAGGCGGCGTTGGTGCTGCGTCTCCGGCGGGTCTCCGGGGGCGGTGAGTGGATGGATGAATGCGTAGGCGTACAACGGTTGGTTAGGTGACGTTATACAGCGACGGGGCTTCCTCTGTTGGTCATGCCGAGGGGCCGGAGTGTCGCCGGTGGTGCTCTGCTTCGGGTGGAGGTCCTAGCGCTCGTTCTAGTGCTCCCCTGCAAGAACTGGTAGGTGAGGGAGGGAGAGGAGGTCAAGGCGAATACAACCGAGGGTAAGGGGGCGCTGGGAACCTTTTGCATCGACGGAAACGATCGGCAAAGGAGCTTCTGCTACAGAACTCCGGCGAGATCGGGGCGATGCCCTAGGGCACGAGTGATAGAGATTTTGCGAAAAATCGGCAGAGGAGGACTCGGGGAATATTTATACGGAGTCAGGACTGGGCTAGGGCCAGCAGGTCGATCGAAATCGATCGTTACGATTCGACCTAGGTTCGGCTACAGAAGTTCAGGATGAACACGGCTGAGATGGGAGATGACAAGTGGGCCCTAGCTGTGAGTGGCTGAAGCGAGGGGGCGACGGGTTGCACTTCGCTGCGTACCAGTTCGGGTGGCCATTGGGCCGCGGTGTGGGGCGCTGCTGGGCCGCGGGCTGGCTGGCCGTCCGGCTCGCTGGCTTGCCCGCTCTCTCTCTCCCTCTCTCTCTCTCTAAAAAAACATTTGCTACAGGAATTAAACTTATAGCTAAATAAAATACCAAGCTGGAAATATAAAATAACAAAAACACACAGTAAAATATTATATCTAAATTAGAAACAGTGAACATTTTTACAACACAAATGCACTTAAAAATAATTATGCAATACAAGCACATAAAGAGCATCATAAACAACTAATAAATAATTTTGAGTTCAAAAAGTCCAAAATAATTTAGTTAGACACCAGAATATATTCTTAGCATTTTCCAAATATAATTAATAGGGGAGAAGTTATATTATCTCCACTCCAAATATATTGCCTTGAGTTGGAAAACACTTTAAATATTCAGAAAAATTAAATAAGCATAGAAATCACGATGAAAAGATTGATCCTATTAACATTCCAAATTTTAAAAATTTAGTATGTTACATGAAGAAAGCCTTGCGATGAGCCGGCATGGACGACCCCATTTCGATGAAGTTCCACTTCATGATGGGATTGCACAACGACATCTCCAAGACTCTCTTCCTCGAGAACTATAAGTCCCTTGATGACTACTACATTGGTGCTCTCAAGGCAGAACAAGAACAAATGAAGGACAAAGCTTCTCGACGCCAAGCTCACCTCGCGACGACCAAGCTCCAAGACTATGCTCCTAGGTTCGACCTCACCGCCATGCCTCTTTGTGGCATTGTTGATGCCGAGTCCTCCATGTCTCTTTTTCAAGACGGTGCGGCGACGACTACGACTATGGAGCCAATCAAGAAACATGCTTTGGAGGCGAGCGACATGGTGACGAGCAAGGATGATTCTTCCATCTTAGGAGGTGAGAGTGGTGATGTGCCATCTTCGGACTTCATCCAGGGCGATGACAACGAGACGGTTGAGCATGGGATTTTCCCTTCAACCACGACGACATGTGATGATTTGAGTGACTTTAGCCACCATATTGAGAGTGAGAGTGACTTCACCACTAGCCCCATATATGATGTGTTTGACAATCCGCTTGACTTGTCATATGCTATGCATGAGATCAATCATATGTTATATTTGCAATCTCTTCATAGTGACTACGCATATGCCATTAAAATTAACCCAATTTGCACATATGGCATAGATGACAAGCCTATGGTTATTGGCATTTGTTTCTCTTGTGATGATATTGATATGCTCCCTTTGCATCATTTATCTCATATGCCATGCCATGACCACCTAGCTTCGGATATGAATTGCTTTGGATGTTGTCCATTTTCTCCATATGATGTTTCCAACATTGCTCATGAGGAGACCCCCATAGTTTCCTCATACATTTTTGGAGATTTTGATTCATCCCATTCATTGCATGATCCCAATACTTGTGTGCACAATATGCTCCCCATGAATAAAAATGCTATTGTTGTGCCTTATACTTGTATGCTCAATTTGCATCCCCATCGTGTTATACACAATAACTATTCTTTCATGATGGATGACATGTTCTTATACCATGCATCAAATTTCTTTGAGTGATGGTTATCTTGTACTAACTCTCACATGAACATACACATCATGATGGATGATGTCTACATTTACCACATACACAATTTCTTTCGTTTGTGTTTCTTTTGTGTAGGTACCCATGAATACTTGTCAACCTCGCAATCCCATGAGTTGACAAAACGAGATCTAGAGAGCAACGATGACTTGGGATCCCGTGGATTGTCTTTCCCACCTCTCTCTTCACGCAAAGACTTCGCACATTTCTTCTACATGACCCTCACTTGGCTCTGGGTTCTTGTCCATTACATATTCTATGCCCATCTTGCCATGTTCACTTTGCATGCTATGCTCATTACTATGCTTTTGCCATGCATTCGTGACCCATGCTTTGCATTACACATGATGATAGATTCTCATACTTGTATGTGTATTTGCAAGCTTGGTGGACATATTGCTTGTTATTGCCATGTTTGCTTTGTGCCACATGCCTATGATGATACTTTCATCTTGCTTCGTGTTCGTGCTTGCGATATGTCATGTGCATTGTCTATGTCTATTATTTGCTCACATGACATGATTGCCATGATTTCCTCTAGTATGTTGCATCTTCGCACTACTAGCTTGCACGACTTGATTACTATGCTTGCTTATGTTGCATCACTAATGATTCATACTTGCTCATTTCATGCGGTTGATGACAACCATCTACATGCTTTGCACATGATTGTTGTTGCTTCTTGTCATATATCTCCATATATGTTGCCTCTCTCATGCTAGATGATTTCCCATGTATTGAATACACCAATGATTTTAGTCTTGTTAATGAGATTGCCCACATAGCATTCTCGCATATGTTTGGAGATTTTGACATATTCCTTGTGAAGCATGCTTGTCTTATTGCCATTGAATATTGCCATTGTTGCATCATATTATTCATGCACTTGTGCTTCTAGTGGTTATGGGCAAGAGAAGAAAACCATCATGATGGATGATGTGTTCATCTACCATGCGCATACGTTCTTTCTTTTGTTGTGTGCATGTGTAGGATACTTGGACTTCATGTCAACTTCCACTTCACATGAGTTGACCATCCGAGCTCTTGAGAGCGAACCACCTTCTACCACGACGATTCTACATTGCACTTTCTTGTTCTTCGGCATTGTGAAGGACACACAAGGACACGCCTACAAGGTGACATCTTTCTTGAGTATGGATATGACGGATCATACTACTTGTGTTGCTTGCACCATGAGACTTATTGTTCATCTTGAACTACTTGATTGCACACTTGTTAGAGATCTTGCTTCGACTTGTCATTTTCACCATTCCATGCATCATGACATATATGCCTTATGTGTTGCATCCAATTCTTGGATTACTTGCTCCTCTCATATGTTTGGTTCCAACAATATCATCACTTCACATATGCCATGTCCCATCGATTGCTACATGCTTTCCTTGATTTCCTCACACATGATGAACACTTGCTCTTTCTATTGTGTTGAGTGCCACACTATATTCACTACACCCCATGCACATTATGCTTGGATCGTCTTGCACCTGACCCATGTGTTTAGACACTTCATTTTATTTGGTGTTGTGAATGCTTCCTATGCCTACCATAGACCTTTCATTGAGAGCTTTATGCATGCTTGCTATGACCATGAGGTAGATGCTTCTTCTCTTGTCACACACATGTGCATCACTACCTCACACTTGCATACTTGTTTCCATGATATCTTTGCTTGTGCTCAATTTATGTGCTTATATACCATGTCACAATCCTTTGTAAAACCATAGGATTTGCATGATGATGACACTTGTTTGGTGAATCACCTCTTGAATGATTGGTTTTGCACTAACGCTAACCACATTTGTCTTTCCAAGTGTTTGTTGTCTTTGCTCCTTTTGAAGGAATCCCAAGATGGTGCGACATTGGAGAGTTCCCATTTCGAGCTTCAAGATGACGAGAACTTGGTGATCCACCACTCCTACACAACGATGCCATCTCTTTCCCATGGTGATTTGGATTTCGATCCGAGGTCGGATTTCCCATGGGAGGGGAGATGATCCGGAGCTTCCTACGGACATCACCACGTCGGGAGTCCATTCGGCAAGTGACACGTGCGACATCTACTTCACATACACAAAGGTGAATCATCTCCTTTACACGTGCTCACTTCACCCCTTCGAGGATGGTATACTATGTGACACTCCACTCGTGTGCATGCATAGGTATTGTCGGAATGGTACGCACGAGGAGGAGGAGTGCGAGCGCAAGTGTACAACTACACCATCTGCGAGGGAAGCCTGGAAGAGAAAACGGAAGAAGGAGGTGCAAAGTCTAGATCGACCGGATGACCGGAAGCTGCCGGACGTCTGACCCTCTATAGCCGTCGGATGACCGATGAACACCGGACGTCCGACAAGTCCCAGGCACCGGACGTCCGACGCTCACCGGAAATCTGGTGCCACCCATCCCGAAGCAAAACGACAGACGTCCGATGCCCTCTGGACGACCGGACCCCCGCGAGCGATAGGACGTCTGACCCTGCCTGTAGATCGAAGATTGACGCTTTGGTGATGTAGTCCTTTCTAGGGTTAGCAAAGTAGTAGCTCATTTAGATATAGAGCTTTGCTCATCTATTACGGATCTACTCCACGAGAGAGACCGCAGCCCCTCTTCGGAGAAGATCCACCTTGGAGTCAAGACCCCCTTGAGGGAAGATCCTTCTAGGATTCAAGCCCCCATCTCCTTTCGATTTGGGATGAACTCTACCATCAAGACCTCCTCATGGAGATGAAACTTACCTTGTATCTTTCCCTTTGTTGTTCATGTACCTTGTGGATCTTGTGTGTTTGATTGTCTAGTGGATGTGTGATTGGACTTGTTGAGTGTTTCCCCTTGTGTTTTCTCTCCGTTCTTCCCCGTGTTCTTCATGTTCTTCGCGGGATCCGCTCCTTTTGTGAAAGATCGGCCCATAGGGTTCCTGCCCTACATCAGAGCTCCAACACCAAAGAGCCAAACAAGATTTTAAGCAAAGAGGCAAGATAAGCAAAGAGCTTTTAAGCAAGAACCATAGCAGCATACAACATTAAGATTGTCATACTCGATCATCTTGGATCATATCATAGAAACACCTTGCATAGAGCATACTTGGGATAGAAGTCATTGCATTTTTGCTAAGTAGGTTGTGCACAAGTTCTTGTATCTGCCTATTGTGCAATCGTGCAAGCGTCTCTCTAGTGTTGTGCAACAAGAGCATTTTTGTGGATTCCAAATTTTGGCTCATCCTTGGTTGCCCAACCCCACTTATCATTTTGCATGTGTGTTTCCGTGAACCTTATATGCTTGGTCTACTTGTTACATTGCATCTTGCGAATCTTTTCCAACATTATTGAAGCTCACTTACAATTGCATCAAATTTTGTGCCACCATCCTAACCAAGCTCCACCATAAGCTTTTACTTGTGTAGGTGTGAGAAACCGACAAGAGTTAGTACCAAGAGCTAGATGACGACATGAACTTCTACGTCACCAAGAGCCACCTCTTTGGTGCACAACGTGCTTTGCATCAAGAGCAACAAGCCATGAGTGAACGCATCGACAACCTCACCGCCGACTTGCGACTCTCCGAGCAATGTACAAGGGACTACTTCGACCACAAGCTCGACGATCACAAGCAAGAGAATGACGCAAGGATGGACGAAATTCACGCTTTGTTGCTCAACCACTCTTCTTCCACTTTGTCTTCATCAAGAAGGACTCGCTCAAGTCGACACTCCGACTTCACCCTCTCCGGCTCAAGTACACTGACATCGAACACTCTACGCCATGCCGCGTGCAACGATCGTCAAGCAAGCCTCAGTCCCCTATGCGACACCGACTCTCAAGAGCACCAACAACGTCAAACTCAAGAGGCCTTTGCGCTCGCACGAGAACGGCAACGACAACGCCAACATGAAGAGGAAGAGCGAGCGCGTCTACACCAAGTTGCACAAGACGCTGAGGCACAACGCCAAGAAGAACAACTCCATGAAGCTTAAGCACTTGCGGCGCAACAAGCCCTCCAAGATGCAAGTAGATTCGTAGCCAACCGAGGCCGACAAGCTCGAGAACAAGAAGAAGCACTTCGCGAAGAAATTCAAGAACAGAGATTTCAAGCTCGCGTGCATCGTCAAGTTCCTCAAGCTCCTCCTCGAGCTCGACAAGCTCCGCCACAAGCTCGCCAAGAACATCAAGTTCATCAAGAGCATGAAGACAATGGTAATGCTCCACGACAAGAGCAACATGAGGTTGACAACCTTCCTCACCAAGAGCGACACGAGCTTGACAATCATCTACAACACGGGCGTCATCATCCCCGACCCCAACACAATGAAGAACAACGCTAGGGAAACTCAAGTTCACCATGCCAATTTCAATGGAAGCAACGATCCCGAAGAATATCTTTCATGTGCATTGAAGGCCGACAAAATCTTCCGTTTGCACAACTATGAAGAAGAGAAGAAGATCGCAATGGCATCCCTTGAGTTCCAAGACTATGTCCTTATTTGGTGGGAACAAGTCATAGAGTCGCGAGAGGCAAGAGGTGAACCACCCATCACTACTTGGGCGCAAATGAAGGATGTCATGAGAGCACGATTTGTGCCCACCTACTACAACCGCGACCTTTTCAAGAAACTCCGACTACTCAAGAAAGGAACCAAGAGCATTGAAGAGTATTATAAGGAGATGGAGATTGCCATGATACGAACCAATGTAACGGAAGACGATGAGCAAACAATGGCACGTTTCTTGAATGGACTCAACCATCCTATCAATAAGATCGCCGACTTCCAACCATACTCGAACTTCATCGAGCTAGTGCATCAAGCCACCAAAGCGGAACGCCAAGTGCAAGATGATTTCAAGTATGCCAAGTTCTCTTCCAAGACATACGGTTTCTCCAACAACCAAGTTTCAACCACTCCAATACCGACTACCAAGCCTTCTACTAGAAACATCGACAAGTCGAGTTCCAAGAAAGCTTCGTCAACTCCAAGTCATCCTCCTACTACGAGCAACTTCAAGCCGAGAGCTTCATCATCATCCACTCCAACCGATGAGACCGTCAAGACAAGTTCCTTCAAATGCTTCACATGCGGAGGTCGAGGCCACAAGTCCTATGAGTGCACCAACAAGCGGATCATGATCCCCAATGACGACGGCACCTACGACTCAATGAGTGAATAAGAAATGGACGCCATCGAGCAAGTCGCCATGCACCGGCAAGTGAACGATGAAGAGGAACAAGTCTTATGCGATGAAGATTCAAGTCCCGCTCTTGTTGTCTCCAAGGTCTTGACTCTCCAACATCACCAAGAAGAAGACCAACGATGCCACATATTCCACACCAAGGCCGGCATCAATAGACGATCCGTCAAGGTCATCATCGATGGAGGGAGTTTTCATAACCTCGCAAGTGAAGAACTTTGCTCCAAGCTCCAATTGCCCAAGACGAAGCATCCACATCCATACAAAGGGCAATGGCTTAGCGACTCTGGCACCATCCAAATCGAGCACCGAGTACAAGTCTCCTTCAAAATTTGCGCCTACGAAGACACCTTGGAGTGCGACGTCGTTCCAATGACAGTTTTCCATCTTCTCCTTGGACGCCCATGGCAATTCGATAGAGGATTCATCCGCAACGGCCGAACGAACCACTAAATCTTCAAGACGAAGGGCAAGGAGTATGTACTTTGTCCCATGTCTCCAAGCCTAGTTGTCTCCGATAAGCAAGCCACCCATCATGGAGATCATAGTGAGAAAGCGAGCCACCAAAAAGAGAGTGAGCGCCATAAGCCCAAATCGAATACCTCCATGATGAGCGACAAGAAGAACTTAGTCCTATTTGCCACCAAAAGTGAGATAAGAGGAGTGCGTGAGAACCCATCTAGTGTCCTACACTACGTCCTTGTGTGCAAGGACAATGCACCACAAACTAACACTTCTCACACTCTTCCTCTAGTATTATCTTCTCTTTTGCAGGAATTTCACGATGTTTTCCTCGACGAGCTACCTCTGGGAATACCTCCACTACGAGGCATTGAGCACCGCATCGACCTCATCCCCGGAGCACTGCTTCCGAACAAAACTCCCTACCGCGTCAACCCCAAAGAAACCAAAGAAATACAAAGGCAAGTAAAGCATCTCATAGACCATGGACATGTGCGTGAAAGTTTGAGCCCTTGTGCCGTCCTGATCATTCTTGTGCCAAAACGAGACGGTAGCTTTCGCATGTGCTCCGATTGTAGACCTATCAATGCTATCACCGTTCGCTATAGGTATCGCATTCCACGCCTAGATGATATTCTTGATGAGCTTAGCGGCGCCACTATCTTTTCTAAAATTGATCTTAAGAGTGGTTACTATCAAATCCGCATACACGAGGGTGATGAATGGAAAACCGCCTTCAAAACCAAATTTGGCTTGTATGAGTGGCTAGTCATGCCTATGGGTCTCTCGGAAGCACCGGGTACTTTTATGTGTATTATGAATCATGTCTTTCGCCCTTACATTGGTATATTTGTTGTGGTCTACTTTGATGATATCCTTATTTTTAGTTGAGGGACTAATGTGTTTGTGAGAATTGCAGGATAGCATAGGTAGAAGTCCCTCATTGATTCGGTCATTTCGGACAAATCAGGTCGGGTTGCCAAGTGGCTATAAATAGCCCACCCCCTACAACCATAAACGGTTGGCTACTCAGATTCAGAGTACGGTTTTTGTCGTTTGAGAGCAACCCACCTCGAAGCCTTTGAGAGAGAATTCCTTGCGAGGATAAAGCCCTAACCACCCAGAGCCAAAGAGAATTAGGCATCACTTAAGTCTTCTTGTCTGTGTGATCTGAAGACTTATTACACTTGAGGACTATCCATCCTCCAGCCGGTTAGGCGTCGCGTTCTGAGCATCCAAGAGACATTGTGGATTGCCGGTGAACGAGGTCTGTGAAGGTTTGGGAGTCTACCTTGAAGACTTACGAGAGTGATTGGGCGAGGTCTGTGTGACCTTAGCTCAAGGGGAATATGGTGAGGACTGGGTGTCCTGAGCTGCGTGTTCAGGACTGGGTGTCCGGGACTGTGTGTCCTAAGGTTTAAATACCTAGACGCCCTAACCAGACGTACAGTTGTCACAGCAACTGGAACTGGTCCAACAAATCATTGTCTTCAGCGAGTCACTAGTTTCATCTTCCCTTCCCTTTACTTACCGTTACTCCTTGTGAAGTCATTGTATGTTCGCACTATCTTTTGTCTTCACTGAGTGACTGCGTGTTCTGTGTGGCTTCACAATATCTTCCTACCTGATCCTTACTACATTGCTGCTATTAGTCATTGTCCTTTCACTCTATTGAATACTTGACTATGGCTTGCCTAGTGTACTCTACCTTCCGCTGCAGGGTAATAGGTTTATTTCTATCGTTTGTCTTCATAACTTCCACATTTTGAAGACTTCCATAAAAATCGCCTATTCACCCCCCTCTAGTCGATATAACGCACTTTCAATTGGTATCAGAGCAAGGTGCTCCCTTGTTCTGTGTGATTCGGTTTAACCACCTGGAGTTTTAGCTATGTCGACTGCAGGGATAATTAAAGTCTCCGCTGCGTGCCCCGTCTTCGATGGAACTGAATATCCCTACTGGAAGAATAAGATGCGCATGCATCTTGAAGCCATTAACGTCGACCTATGGTATGTCGTCAAGAACAGCGTTCCCAAGGCTGGAGAAGGTGTCACTGCTGCTGATGTCAAGAAGTTCGTTCAACTGGACTCTACTGCCAAGAATATCATCTGTGGTCATCTGACCAAAGGACAGTATGGCCGTGTGAGTGCTTTGGAAACATCTAAGCTGGTCTGGGACTAGCTCTCCAAGGTCAATGAAGGCGTCTCAACCCAGAGAGATCAGAGAATCAGTGTCCTTCGCAACCTCTTCAACCGCTTCAAGCGAAATGACAATGAGAATGTCCAGCTCACATTTGACGGACTCACTGACATCACAAATGAGCTTCAAGCCCTCGGCGCTACCGAGATCACCAAACATGAAGTCGTCAAGACACTACTGAGATCACTTGATAGTTCGTTTGACACCCTAGCCCTGATGATTCAAGATAGTCCTGATTTCAAGACACTCGATCCATCTGACATACTTGAGAGGCTCAACACACATGAGTTTCAGCTTTCTGAGAAAAGAGATATCTACAGTCCAAACTATGGGCGAACTCGTGCCTTGAAGGCAAAAGCTGTCTCCTCATCTGAAGAAGAATCTGACAGTAGTTCAGATGATCCTGAAGACATTGGAAGGGAACTTGCTATGCTTGTGAAGAAGTTCCAAAAATTCACCAAGAAGAAAGGTTTCAGAAAGTCTTCCCGATCAAGCTCAAGGAATGATGAAGCTTCTGCTCACGACTACAAGAAGAAAACATGTCACAAGTGCAAGAAACCTGGCCACTTCATCTCTGAGTGTCCACAGTGGGACAATAAGAACAAAAAGAAGAAGAAGAGCAAGGAATATGACTCTGACGACAAGAAGAAAAAGAAATACTCAAAGTCTTCTTCCAAGTCTTCCTCAAAGTCTTCATCACACAAGAAGAGCTCATCTGGCAAGGCACGTGCGTTTGTTGGCAAGGAAATGGATTCAGAGGAGGAGTCCGCTTCTGAGGAGGCGGAGGTGGAGTCTGAGGAGGAGTCCGATTCAGGCGTCGCAAATCTGGCTATAGCATACGTTGCCAAGTCCATCTTCAACACTGAAGACAATGACTTCATCACCGACACCGATGCAAATGACAAGGACTACTCCGCTTCTACCTACTACTTCATGGCACGCGGTGCCAAGGTAAACACACGCACTACTCACTATCAAACATCTAGTGACGATGACTCTGATTGTGGTTCAAAACCCAGCTACAAAACACTTGCTAAAATTGCAACTGAACAACAGAAAGCTATGGAACATATTCAAAAACTGTTAGACAGAAGCGATGATCTGTTAGGTGCTGAAATGACTCGATCTGAATCCTTAATTGAAGACATAAAAAATCTTCACGTTAAGTATGAGGAACTTGAAAGTCGTCAGGAAACTCTCTCAACAACTCATGAAAAGCTTTCCTACGATTATCTTCAAAGGAAGCAAGATCTTGAGAAATTGAGAGTGGCTCATGAAGATCTTCAAAAGGAAAACGAGTCACTTCGCGCCGAACAGATCAGCTCCGCTCAGGAAGGATTTGAACCACCATGTCTTAAATGCATTGCGCGTGATGATGCTACTATTGTTGCTGAATGTTCTACTGCTGCTACTGTTGCAATATCTTCAACTGTTGATGTGGGAACTAACCCCTCTGCTGAGGATTCCACTGCTATTGCTGATGAGAATGCTAGGTTGAAGACATTGCTTGAAACAGGGATGTACAAAAGTCTTAAAGGGTATCAGACACTATGTGATGTCCTCAACAAGAAGATTTTGAACCAAAACCCGAGGAAAGAGGGTGTTGGGTTCGTAAGGAAAATGAATGTTGATGGCTCTTACTGGAAACCTGAGCAGTACCCCAAAACCACATGGGTTGCTGCAAAGGAATTTTTAGCAGATCCATCCACTCTATCTGGGTTCACTTGTGCTAACCCCATTTTCATTGATGAATCCTTTGATGCAAACTATAAACTGTTTAAGAATCATAATGGTGAAGTGTTTGCCAGGTACATTGGTACTAACTGCAGGAATGGACCGCCTATGAAGAAGATCTGGGTTCCGAAAAGGTGTCTGGAGAATCTTCCTGTGAATGTCATCATGACACCTCACGTGAAGAAGACAAACCTCAGACCAAAGGCTTCATACGGTCCAAAGGCTTCATACAGACAAAGGACTCACCTGAGTCACACTAACGCAAATGTTTTGCAGGGAAACCATACTCAGGCATATGAATATGAGAGCGGTTCATCAAACCGCCATGTTCATAAGACCAAGAACTATTCTGCTTATTCTTATGAGTACTATTGTCCGCCTGCAAGACTGTTTGCTAGGGCTCCAAAGCCAAAGTTCTCAGATGCTGCACTTAGACTTATTGCTTCTAAGCCACCCTTGAAGATGTGGGTGGCTAAGAAAGCTTAACTCTCTTTGCAGGGAAAGGTCTCCAGCAGAAAACCAAAATCATCTAACGCTATTGCTGGGGACCTTAAACATCTTGTAGGGCACAAGATCAAATGCCCGAATGGTCTTACTATGTACTTCGTTCCTGAATCGCTTGCTACTCTCCCTATTAGTCCTAATCTGGATCTAAGCTTTCATAACCCACTGGTTCGTCAAATGTTTTTGCTTCACAATGCTCTTCGTGAAGCCTATCCCCCTAACTGCACTATAGGGTACGACACCAGCGTCTTCAGAATGGATTATTGATAGTGTGTGTACAAATCACATGACTGGAAAAAGAAGCCTTCTTATGGACTCAACCTTACGTCCATCCGACAAGAGCCACATCACATTTGCTGACACTGGTAAAAGTAAGGTATTGGGTCTAGGTAGAGTTGCAATCTCAAGGGATCAACACATGGATAAAGTCATACTTGTTGAATCCCTTGGCTTCAACTTAAATGTCTGTCTCAATGCTTTGCGATTTAAACATGATCGTAATATTTGGAAAATATCGTTGCCTTGTTCTAATGGAATCTGACAAGTCTCTAGTATTTGAAGGGTATCGAAAAGATGATTTGTACGTGGTAGATTTCTCAGCAGGACCACAGCTTGCCGTATGTCTTCTAGCAAAAGCTTCAGAATGCTGGCTCTGGCATCGGAGGCTTGGGCATGCTGGCACGAGGAACCTCCACACCCTGACAAAGAAGAAGCATGTCATAGGCATCAAGGGCGTCAAGTTCAAGAAAGATCACTTATGCGGTGCCTGTGAGGCAGGAAAGATGACGAGGGGCAAACATCCCTCGAAGACAATCATGACCACTACTCGACCCTTCGAACTACTTCACATGGATCTTTTCGGTCCCACTCATTACTCAACTCTTACTACTACTGCTTGTCTCTATGGCTTTGTCATTGTTGATGATTATTCTAGATATACTTGGGTGCACATAATCCTTTACAAGACTGAAGTGCAGGATGTCTTCAGACGCTTCGCCAATCGAGCAATGAACAACTATGGCACCAAGATAAAGCATATCAGAAGTGATAATGGCACTGAATTGAAGAACACTGGCCTTGATACATATCTTGATACCTTGGGCATCACACATGAATTCTCAGCCCCGTACACGCCACAGCAGAATGGGGTCGTCGAACGCAAGAACAGAACACTCATTGAGATGGCCAGAATGATGCTAGATGAATACAGACTCCAAGAAAATTCTGGCCTGAAGCCATTGATACTGCATGCCATACAATCAATCGTGTTTATCTTCACAAGCTTCTGAACAAGACATCTTATGAGCTCCTTACTGTCAAGAAGCCAAATGTCAGTTACTTCAGAGTATTTGGCGCCAGGTGCTGGATCAAGGACCCACATCACACCTCAAAGTTTGCACCAAAAGCACATGAGGGTTTTATGCTTGGATATGGAAAGGATTCGCACTCCTACAGAGTCTTCAATCTCTTTCATTACAAAGTGGTTGAAATAGTGGATGTGCGGTTCGATGAGACCAACGGTTCACAAAGAGAGCAACTGCCAAATGTGCTAGATGAAGTTCCATCCAGTGAATCAATCAAGCTAATGGGAACTGGAGAAATTATACCTTCTGAAGCTCATCCTGAAGAAGAACTTATCATCTCAGCACCTGATCAACATGAAGACAATGCTCAGCCTGAAGACATTCCTTCTAACAACGACAATGATCAGCAAGAGCAAAATCTTCGCCCTGTACATCCTCGTGTTGCCAATGAAGTGTAGATTGAAAGAATAATTGATAGCATCAATGCACCCAGTCCACTCACTCGTTCAAGGGCAACTCAGCTAGCAAATTTCTGTGGGCACTTCGCATTCGTCTCAATAATAGAACCCAAGAAAGTTGAAGAAGCCTTCATGGATTCAAGCTATGCAAGACGAGCTTCAAAAGTTTGAGCTGAATAATGTATGGGAACTGGTCAAGCGTCCCGATCCTCGGAAGCATAACATAATAGGCACCAAATGGATATACCGCAACAAGCAAGATGAGCATGGTCAAGTTGTCAGAAACAAAGCTCGTCTCGTTGCTCAAGGATATACTCAAGTGGAAGGCATTGACTTCGATGAAACATTTGCTCCTGTGGCTAGACTTGAAGCCATACGCATACTGCTGGCCTATGCAAATCATCACAACATACTTCTTTATCAAATGGATGTGAAGAGCTCCTTCCTCAATGGCAAGATTGAAGAAGTAGTGTATGTTGCACAACCTCCTGGCTTTGAAGATCCAAAACATCCTGACATGGTATACAAGCTCAACAAGGCACTGTATGGCCTCAAACAAGCCCCTCGGGCCTGGTATGACACACTCAAATACTTCCTGAAGATCAAAGGCTTCATATCTGGTTCTCTCGACCCCACTCTCTTCATGAAGACATATGATGGTGAACTGTTTGTGTGCCAAATATATGTGGATGACATTATCTTCGGCTGCACCAATCAGAAGTACAGTGAAGAGTTTGGATATATGATGCAAGAGCAATATCAAATGTCTATTATGGGAGAGCTGAAGTTCTTTCTCGGTCTTCAAATACGACAGCAACGCAACGGCATCTTCATATCTCAAGAGAAGTATCTCAAAGATTGCCTGAAGAAGTTCGGTATGCAAGACTGCAAAGGCTTCACGACGCCAATGCCAGCCAAGCATCATCTGGGTCCTGACGACAATGGTAAAGAGTTCGATCAAAAGGTATACTGCTCCATGATTGGTTCTTTACTTTATCTATGTGCATCTAGCCCAGATATTATGCTTAGTGTTTGCATGTGTGCTCGATTCTAAGCGGCACCAAAGGAGTCGCATCACTTAGCTGTGAAGCGAATTCTTCGATATTTGCTCACACCCCAACTCTAGGATTATGGTATCCAAAGGGCTCAGAGTTTGATCTGGTTGGATTCTCGGATGCTGATTATGGTGGTGACAAAGTTGATCGCAAGTCTATATCAGGCACATGTCACTTTCTGGGACGATCACTTGTATGTTGGTCTTCAAAGAAGCAGAACTGTGTATCTCTCTCCACTGTTGAATCTGAATACATTGCTGCTGGATCTTGCTGCGCTCAGCTTCTGTGGATGAAGCAAATGCTCAAGGACTATGGCATTCATCTGAAGCAAGTGCCACTCTACTGCGACAACGAAAGCGCCATCAAGATTGCCAACAACCCAGTTCAGCACTCGAAGACAAAGCACATTGAAATTCGTCATCACTTTCTCAGAGATCATGTTGTGAAGGAAGATATTGATATCATACACGTCAACACTGAAGAGCAATTGGCAGATATCTTCACCAAGCCCTTGGATGAGAAGAGATTTTGCAAGTTACGGTGTGAGCTAAATATCCTAGAATCCTCAAATGTCCTGTGATCAGGCACACATCCTAACCCTTATGCATATTGATGACATAGATGTGCAACACACAAAGTAAAGTATATCTTCAATCAATGAAGACATACATTCTAAGTGTGAACACATTAATGTGGAATTTGACTTCGGAGCGCCACGATAATTGTGCGCCATGTCTGGGTCTAATACTTCCTATACAGTGGGTAACGCCACCACCAAATGTTCTATTTTGAAGTGTTTCACTCATGGCATTACCTTGCTATGTCTTCACATTTGGTTTGGCTTCAATCTCAACATGTCTTCATGATTATCTTCACTATGTTGATTATATATATACTAGTGTTCTGTCCTCTACAACATTCACTTATAGCTATGTCTTCTTGTTGAATCTTTTGAACTAAGTGAATGTGATCAGACCCTAACCTCTATGCTATCTATCTCAAACTCTATCTCTCCAAATCATATGCATTCTATTGAAACTGTCGAATGTCTTCTCCGCGTCCTTGTCAGCAGAAGATACAAAGACAAACCTTAAGTCCACTTTCAATGCTCATTCCTCCACATGAAACCCAGAGAAGTAGGAACGACCACCCGACAATCCAGGAGTGCGTGGGACGTGGAACAAACCCCAAAATTCTGCATGATGGCCACGTGTTCCTCAGATGCGAATCGCCAGGGGCACCTGTGTAATAACGCAGTGTCGCCCCTGTACCTATAAATACACACTTCACGGCGGTCATTATCTCTTCTTCCACTCTCGCACGAACCCTAGCGCCACCGCTAGCCCTCGACGACGCCGGCGACGAAGCGCTCCGCTGCCGCAACCTCTCCGACGCCGTCTTCACGCCGACCGCGGACATCATCCTCTCCGCCATCGCCGTAGGTGTCCTCCGTCGCCAAGTTAGGGCACGGAAGATCGAACTGCTCGGCCTCATCTTCCACTCCGTCTAGCAGTTCTTAGTGTGGTAAATAAAACTTCCTTTTTACGGCACCGTTGATCCTATGGCTTTGTCAGTTTCTACCACAAGCAGTTTCTATTCACACAAGTTAGATCTCTCTCATACTGCATCTCATAACATGCCTAGTATATTCACTTATGCTTCACAAAGAAGTTAGATTCCTCACTTGTACTGATCTCTGGATTCGTACAAATCTGGAACCAACTCCTTATCTATGAGTGAATGTCTTCGCATGATGAGGTCAATGTCTTCTAAACTGATTTATATTCAAAATCTTCTCAGAATGCATATGACCTCTTCCCCTTCCCTCGCACCTTAATGCTGTCATAGGTACATGTCCGTGGGAGAATCCCTTGGTTCTCATAGTCTGCATTCATTTGCATAATTCTTACAGCATCATATAAATTCTCCCGAAGCAAGTTCCTGTTTGTCCAGCAAGCGAAAATCTTTGAAGCCTTTGAACGTGTTGAAGCCTTTCAGTTTAAAGTTCATGGCTTCAGAGAAATCAGCAAGGAAGGGTGGCAGAAAGCGTCGTGGAGAAACATCTAGAGATCTGCCAGATGACCTCTCAGAATTGTACAAGACAGATCCTGAAGAGGATTACAATCAGCGCAAGACCCGAATCCAATGGATTCGAAGATATTGGGCAGAACAATGGTTCAAATACCGATTTGTAACCCAGGAATATGCTGAGAAAATGCCATCAAGAGACCGTGGGGAGACATCCTATACAAGAATCTTCAACCCAGGTCCGGAGATGAAGCCATTGAACAAGGCTTCTATCCCTGCATGGTCCGTGGGCCACAGCCTGCTGATGCACACCCATCGTCACTACTATGGTGTCGTGACGACATTCTGTTCAAGCGCAACTTCCAGTTTGCCCAGAATTCAGCGAAGCAAAACAAGAAGACATTGGGACTAGACTTCAACCCTGGTCCCTCAGCTCCAAGGGCTGATGGCACACGAGATGCAGAACCCAATGTCGTCAGTCCTTTCTACAACCTTGAAGGCCTCATCACCCATATCTTGGTTCAAGGGACTGCAGTGAATGAGCCTGTAGCTGATGCTGAATCAGATGAAGCGCCTGCAGCGCCGAAGCCAAAGAAGTTGAAGAAGCCTAAAGCTTCAAAGCCTGCCCCTTCACCAAAAATCTCATGGGCGAAGCCACTGGCAACTGCACCTCCTGAAGACAGTGTGCAGTCCGACGTTTTATCACGCATCTCCAAGCCCCAGAAGGTCATGATGCCTCTGCCACACACCGGCCAAGAGCTAACAGCTGCTGCCATTCTGCGCAATGATGCCATTGATCTGTCAAGTGATCAAGATCTTGCAGATGACGCTCTTGAGCAACTCATCAAGAGCAAAGAAGAAGTAGAAATCTTCAATGATCTGCCTCTCTTTGATGTAACAGTCATTCACAACTTCATTGATGAATGGTTTGACACGCCAAACATCAGCTTCGACGATCTCCAACTACCCATTGGCCTCAGTGTCGCCTTCCATGGCGCCATTGCTTCAGAGTTAGCTATCGCCCAGCGCATTGTTGAACTGAAACAGAAGATTGACTTTGAGAAATCTCAGTTCAAGAAGCATATGGCCAAGCTCAGCATGCAAGACATGAAGAATTTCAAGATTATGCAGCATGAGCTCAAGGAAGCCTTTCTAAAGAAACGTGCAGAAGCTCAGGGTTCTCGTGAGCGCATGAAGGTCCTGGCTGATAGGTGTGTGCAAGCCTACAATGAGGCTGAGAAGCGCAAGGCCCTTGGGCGCACTGGCATCGACCCCAGGATGACTGCCAAGAAGCAGAAGAAGCCCGCTATGGCTGAACCTGAAGCACCAAGGCAGGAGGCAGATCCCCTTGTCTTCCCAACTAGCATGACTGGCCCGAAGCCAAAGGCCAGGTCAACCGCTTCAGAACTGAAGAAGACCAGGACTGCTGAGGCTGAAGCAAGGAAGAGAAAACATCCTGAAGGCTCTGCTACTGCCCCCGCCAAGAAGAAAAGAATGACCAAGAAGGAACGGGATGCTCCCACAGAGCCCTTGATTGTTGAACCCATTTCCATGGTTCACCCCGACGCCGATCCACAAGAACGTCAACTGACTGTCCATGAGCCTGCTTTCACAGAGGCTCATGAAGCTGAAGACTTTCCAACAGCTGATCCCCTCGCCGCTGAGGACATTGGTCACCATGACCATGTTGAAGATGATGCAGCCCTTCCTCAGCTAGAGCACCAACAGGTATCATCGCATGTGCTCATGCACAGTGAACTCATCAGCATTGGTCGTCCACTGACACCAGTAGCATAGGATGCTTCGTGGGCGGATCGCCCACAAGAGGAAGAAGACTCTGAGGCCCAGCCAACACAAACTCCACAGGCATCGCCCGCGTTGCGCAGGCTTCGCAAAGGTCCAAGGCCTCAAGTCTCTGCGTCTGAAGCTAAAACTGTTGAAGACATTCCGGCTGCATCAGCCGATGAAGAAGAAGTACCACAAGCTGCTACTCCCCTGTCCCACCAAGAAGCAGTTCGTCAAGTGGAGGTTGAAAATCTTGCGGCTGCCACCACCAACACCACTGAAGCCACTGATGCTGTCATGGCTGAAGCATATGTGGAGCCCTCACCAACAAAAGCACCAGAAATCGGCGAAGCCACTGATCCCGCTGCTTCTGTTCCTGCGTCTGCTGCTGGTCCCCAATTCGACTATCATGTTGAGCACAGGCCTCAGGTACAGAAGCCAATCCCAAGATTGCCAAGGTTCCCAGGTCCTGCATCAGCACCTGGCTCCTTCAATATCAATGGCTTCAGAGTAGACAACACATTCTTCAACAGCTCCAGGAACCCCTACTCTAGGGAAAGAATATCATCTGATCGGTTCTGGAGTTATCCGCAGCGAAGCTATTACTCATGTGTTCTTTACAACCAAGGTCGCATCTTCCCACACAAGCGCCTTGACATTGAAGCAATAGCTGGTCTGCCCTGTCTGGAAGAAGCTCTGGATTGCTTCAAAGAGGTTGGACTGCTGCCGTTCGTCACTGACCAAGAGCATTGGAATGAAGAGTTGCTGCTCCAATTCTATGCCACACTTCACATCCGCGGGTATAGCAGAGATCCGAAGACTTGGGTCCTGGAGTGGATGACAGGAAACATTCATCACGAAGCCAAAGCCTTTGACATCATTGAGCTCACCGGTTTGCCCACTCCTGGCGATCTCTACGAGCATGGTTGTTAGCTTCATAGTGAAGCTATTGAGAGCATCTTTCAGAAGACTGAACCTAATATGAGTCAGATGCTCAGTATGATGAAGCCATTGCCCCAAGATGCTGCTTATCCCACGGAGTTCTTCATTGAAGACCTTGAGTATCTGCCAAGAACCATTTATCACATCATAAGGCAAACTCTTTGGCCAATCAAAGGACATTCTCCCCATGCCAAGCTGGAAGGTGCAATGAAGACTTTGGTCTTCTACATTCTTCATGGAAAATGCTTCAATACACAGGATTTCTTCATTCGCCAACTTGCTGCATCTGGCTCTAATCTATTTGGTTTGAAGTTCTACGCCCCTTGGGTGATGCGGCTGATCAAACTTCACTCCGCTATCTCATATTAGCCCTCGGCCCACAACCATCGGATCTTTTTGCCTGATGTGGATATGTCTATTGAAGCCATCTATCCTGAGCCTGCCAAGGAACCTCTCAGTCTTCAGAATGCAGAGCATCAAAGTTTCACTGAGAACGTTGAAGGCGTTGAAGCTGTAACTCGTGTGTATCCTTTGGCTGGCACTACACGTGCACTGCATCCTGCTCTCACTAAAGGCACTGACAGTACAACTGCTCCACGACCCAAGAAGCGCACTTGTGTTCTCAACGACCGAGAGCTTCTTGTGGCTCTTCATCAGAAACAGGATAGGCATCATGACTAGCTAAAGCGTCAGATGCAAAGCCTCTTGGTGGATGTTAATCGCATTCGCAATCTTGCCACCAAGAATGCTTTTGTTGCCCATGAAACCTCTCGCCGCACATGGAAAGGGCTAACACTGATGTGCTCTGAAGATGATCTTCAAGAGGATGGCTTCACTGAGCGATTCAAGTTTGACTCCACACCTCCTCGAAGGGCAGTGCTGCGACGAACTCCATCCCTTGAAGACTCTGAGTTCTCTTCCTCTGCTGCAACTGTGAATGCCAGAGTAATCGAGGATGAAGACGATGCTACTTCACCGCCACCTCCTTCAGCATGCTTCGACTCTGCTCCAAGCTCTTCAGCACCACCAAACACAACCAACGACCCTGCTGCTTCACCTACTCCTCATGGGAACGAGTAGATGCTCTATGTCTTCGAACCTTTTTGGTCCTTACTGACAAAAGGGGGAGAAGCATGTGAGGTTGATAGTCTTCAAGCAGGTCCATATGGGCGGGTGCTTTATATTTTGCTTCGTGCTTACAACTCTCGTTTTGCTACATTTGGTTCTTTGAGTTGTAACACTTAAACTCGATGGTCGTCTACTACTTATTTGCCACCTTGTGTTGCGATGATAAATTCCGCATGTGCGACGATAAATTCCGCACTTAGATCATTCTGCAGACGTCCATTTTCCATTATGCATGTCATTATCTTCATATACTTTCACATGCATACTGGATTGTCATCATAAGTTGAAGTGGATCTCCACAAGTACAACCTGCCATGTGCATTTTGATTCCAAAAGCAAATTACTTATATGCACATCTTCAGGGGGAGCCCTTGCAACTTATGAAGACAATTCCTTATCCTTTACAATTTCACAGATTATATTCCCTGTTGAAAACTTCAACTAGTTTGTCATCAATCACCAAAAAGGGGGAGATTGTAAGTGCATCTAGTGCCACCCCTAGTTGGTTTTGGAGTATTGACGAAAAACCTAGTTGAGGGACTAATGTGTTTGTGAGAATTGCAGGATAACACAGGTAGAAGTCCCTCATTGATTCGGTTTTCCTACCAGAGATGACCCCTAAAAATGTATGAAGACATTGAAGTTAAAGGTGGTATATGAAGATACTCACATTGAAGACTATGACAAGAGAAGACACCACATGAAGCCTATGGAGCTCGAAGACTTAGATCTTTCGTAGTTCTCTTTCTCCTGGGTTGAGTCATAGGAACCACCGTACTGTTAAGTGGGGTCCAAGAGAACCAGTCAGAATGACTGAAGTGATGCTTAAACAAAACCTATGTCTTCGAGTGAAGACTTTGAGAGCGAATCTTGTCCAGAGTCGGGCAAGTCAGCTTTGCTTGAAGCCCAAGTAAAGTTGCTGTGTGAGTTTGAAATCTGACCGTTGGAACACGTGTCAGTTCCTTAGTGACCCAGGGTCATTTCAGACAAATCAGGTCTGGTTTCCATGTGGCTATAAATAGCCCACCCCCTACAACCATAAACGGTTGGCTGCTCAGATTCAGAGTACGGCTTTTGTCATTTGAGAGCAACCCACCTCGAAGCCTTTGAGAGAGAATTCCTTGCGAGGATAAAGCCCTAACCACCCAGAGCCAAAGAGAATTAGGCATCACTTAAGTCTTCTTGTCTGTGTGATCTGAAGACTTATTACACTTGAGGACTGTGCATCCTCCAGCCGGTTAGGCGTCGCGTTCTGAGCATCCAAGAGACATTGTGGATTGCCGGTGAACGAAGTCTGTGAAGGTATGGGAGTCTACCTTGAAGACTTACGAGAGTGATTGGGCGAGGTCTGTGTGACCTTAGCTCAAGGGGAATATAGTGAGGACTGGGTGTCCTGAGCTGCGTGTTCAGGACTGGGAGTCCGGGACTGTGTGTCCTAAGGTTTAAATACCTAGCCTCCCTAACCAGACGTACAGTTGTCACAGCAACTGGAACTGGTCCAAAAAATCATTGTCTTCAGCGAGTCACTGGTTTCATCTTCCCTTCCCTTTACTTACTGTTACTCCTTGTGAAGTCATTGTATGTTTGCACTATCTTTTGTCTTCACTGAGTGACTACGTGTTCTGTGTGGCTTCACAATATCTTCCTACCTGATCCTTACTACATTGCTGCTATTAGTCATTGTCCTTTCACTCTATTGAATACTTGACTATGGCTTGCGTAGTGTGGTCTACCTTCCGCTGTAGGGTAATAGGTTTATTTCTATCGTTTGTCTTCATAACTTCCACGTTTTGAAGACTTCCATAAAAATCGCCTATTCACCCCCCTCTAGTCGATATAACGCACTTTCAGAAACTCTCCGGCGTGCAACTCAATTACCCCATCTATGACAAAGAGCTATATGCTTTAGTCTGCGTTTTGCATGAATGAGAACACTATCTTCGCCCACATGAGTTTATCATTCATACCGATCATGAAACGCTCAAGTATCTTAAGGGCCAAACCAAGTTGAAGAAGTGTCATGCTAAATGGAGTGAATTTATTGAGTCTTTTCCTTATGTCATCAAGTACATTAAGGGCAAAGAAAACATTGTGGCGAATGCCCTTTCTCGCATATGCCTGCTTGTTACTCTACTTGAATTAGATGCCATTGGTTATGAGCATATCAAAGACTTGTATGAGCATGATCCCACTTTTGCTACTCCTTATGCCAAGTGTTTGTCGCACACCTCTTGGGAACGCTATTACATCAAAATGGATATCTTATGAGAGCTAACAAACTTTGCATCCCTGAGTCTTCTCTTCGTTTGTTGCTTTTGCAGGAATCTCATGGAGGAGGCTTAATGGGATATTTTGGACGCGACAAGACGTTTGCTACGCTCTCGAAGAACTACTTTTGGCCCAAGATGTTTCGCGACGTCAACCACTTCGCCAACCGATGTTCTACATGTCGCAAAGCTAAGTCCAAAGCTCAATCTCATGGCCTTTATATGCCTCTACCAATTCCATATCAACCATGGGAAGACATTATCATGGACTTTGTACTTGGTTTGCCTAGGACTAGAAATGGGAAGGATTCGGTATTTGTCGTTGTGGACCGTTTCTCAAAAATGTCACATTTCATTCCTTGCAACAAGATAGACGATGCTTCACATGTTGCTACTCTCTTTTGTAGGGAAATCTTGCGTTAGCTACTTTTGGACGACCCTATGCGCCAAGCTCGGAATCAAGCTACTTTTCTCCATGGCGTATCATCCACAAACCGATGGCCAAACGGAAGTTACCAACCGCACACTCTCCAGTCTACTTCGGCTACTCATCAAGAAGAACATCAAGGAGTGGGAGGAGTGCCTCGCTGAGTTCGCCTACAACCGAGCAAAACACTCAACAACCGGCAAGTCCCCCTTCGAGGTCGTCTATGGCTTCAATCCTTTGTCACCATTGGACATTCTCCCTCTACCACTCCAAGAGTGCATCAATTGGACGGTAGTACAAGAGCGACACATCTCAAGAAGGTGCATGAAGTTACAAGGAACACCATCGAGCGCCAAGTTCAACATCTTGCGTCCGAGCTCAACCTCAACAAGCACCCTATGGTCTTCAACATTGGTGATCTCGTGTGGCTACACCTTCGCAAGGACCGTTTTCCACAAGAACACAAGTCCAAGCTTCGACCACGAGCGGATGGACCCTTCAAGGTGCTCGCATGATATAATGACAACGCTTACAAGATCGACCTCCCACGTGACAAGTACAACGTGAGCGACATCTTCAACGTCAAAGATCTCTCTCACTTCCATGGTGATGAAGAATTTGATCCGAGGATGGATCTTCTCCAAGGGAGGGGAGATGAAGCGGATCATCCCAAGGCCATCCCCATGGACCCAACTACATCTCCTTCGACTCCTCTTGGACCCATGATACGAGCACGTGCAAGAGTTCTTGAAACCGAGGTGACATCTATCCTCTCACAATTCCACTTCGATGCACATGAGACATAGCTACTATGTCATATGGACACTTTGTGCATACTCAGGTATCATGGAGAAGCTATGGAGCAAGGACAAGGAGAAGAGGAAGATGGACGAGAAGACGGAGAAGAAGGAGGGCTGAAGCAAAAGTCCCAGCCACCGGACGAACGGCCGGGATCGGACGTCCGGCGCCTGATGCTCCAGCCGAACCCCAGTGAGAGGACATCCGGCCCAGACCGGATGACCGGTACCCCTACACCCGAGCCAAACAAGCGGACGTCCGGTCCAGACTAGACGACCGGCGCACCTGCATTCGAGCCAACATCAGTGGAAGTCCGACGTTTCTGGACGTCCGGCACCCCCATCACAGAGCAAAACTAGCGGAGTCCGGAGGACACCGGACGACCGGCCGCTCCTGAGATACCGGACGACCGGCCACTAGCGGACGTACGGTACCTTGCTGCGTCGAGTTTTGGGCCCGAGGCCCATGTACCCCTACTTCGCCCCCATTTGCACCTAGACTATATATAGACCTCCTATTCCTTCTAGCTAGGGTTAGCAAAGGATTAGCTCATATTTCGCGTGAGTGCTTTACTCATCCACTTGGTTACCTTCTCTTCGGAGATTCGAGACTCCTACGCAGAAGACCCCCCAAGCGGATTCAACACCCCTCTTTAGGGAAGAACATCAAGACCTCCTCACGGAGAAGACCGTTACGCTTGTATCGTCCTTGGTTGATTGTGTACCGTGTGAACCCTATGTATTTGAGGATCTAGCACATGTGTGACTTTCTTGTGTTGGTGACGTAGGGTAGGAACCCTCTGGGCCGATCTTTCATGAAAGGAGCGGATCCCATGATGAACACGAAGAACACGAGGAGGGAAACGAGGGGAAAAACACAAGGGGAACACAAGAGAACACTCAAACCAAAAAGTATGATCACACATGCGCTAGATCCATGAACACAAAGGAAGATACAAGATCCAAAGTCAACAGCGGACGATACAAGAGGTAACCGGTCTTCTCCATGAGGAGGTTTTGATGTTCTTCTCCGTGAGGAGGTCTTGAATCCAACATGGATCTTCTCCGTAGAGGGGCCGCGGTCTCTCTCGTGGAGTAGATCCGATGTGGTTGATCTGAGGTATCGACTCATCGAGGATAGGCGTGTCGTCATGTAGGAGACCTAGCACCAAAGAAGAAAACACATTTGGAGTAGAGGTTAAGTCATTAGAAATCATAGTGGCCTCACGTGCCGTGTCAACTACCTCACTCACTAAGTGTTGTGGCTCACTCATTCCCTCTCGGATGCTCTCACTCATATGGTTGGTGGAGTCACTCAAATGGCTCTTAACCTCACATAGGATGTGTGGCATGCTCTCAAGTGCGGGACTAGTGGTGGTCACACTCATCCTCTCATAGGAAATGCTTTGAATGTCACGTATGGTGGAGTCACTCATATCACTCGTCGTGTGGTGGCTCTCCTCACATGGCAATGGGGGCATCTCGTCACATGTTGGTGTCGGAGAGATGTAGGTGCAAACGTCTCCATGCTCAATCATGTCGTGGTCGTAGCCATGGATGAAGGCCGAAGAGGCACATCATCACTCTCCTCCAAGAACAAAGATAAGGTCTCATGTGAAGTCTCGTAGCTTGACTCAGAATATGAGTCCAATATGGGCGTCGTCTTCATGTTGTTGAAGAGTTTCCCGTGCGTCGTCGTGGTCGAAGGGGATGGACCTTGCTTGACCTTCTTGTTGTCGTCTTGTTGTTGGAGGCCCATATGATGTGGCACCTCGTAGCTCGTCTTCATGACCGAAGGGAATTTCCCGTGCTCGACCATCTTCCTTGAGGGGCTTCCGAAGATGGAAGTGTCGCCTCGCTCATAGGTGGTCGCCTTGTACTTGATGATGTCGATGTACTCGAACTCATGGGAAGCAGGCGAAGATGCCGTACATCCAAAGGCGAATATGCCTTGATAGAACTTGACAATGTGGACGTGATGGTGGTCGCCATGGAGATGTGGACGTGGACGACTTGCACTTTCATCATTTTTGCGATCCAAAGACTTGTGACTTGAACATCGCCGCCTTGAGGATGATGAAGCGGAAGAACGGTTGATCAACAAGTTCCGAATCTCCTCCATCCTTGCATCTTGCTCCTCCTTTTGTGCGGAAAGCTTGTGGTCGATGTAGTCCCTTTTCCTTGCTTCGGAGTGACGAATGTCAATGGAGAGGTTCTCGATGCGCTCTCCCAATCTTGATTGTGCGCCTTGCATTTGTCGTTGTAGATCAAAGATTGACGCTTTGGTAATGTAGTTGTTCACGCCATCGTTGTTGTGGAAGACCGGAGATGAAAGGCCTTGCCTATCCATCACTCCAAGAGAAAAATGTGAGTGGTAGAAAGAGAAGAACGAATACCAAATGTACCTTGACCGAAGTTGAAAGTGGATCAATGATCACTCCAATGTGGACAAGGAAATAGCACAATTGGTACCAATTCTTGTCGGTTTCTCACACCTACACAAATAAGGCTTATGGTGGAGCTCGGTGAGGATAGGGGGCACAAAAATGTGATGCAAAATGTTAGCAAGAGTCAATAATGTTGAAAGAGATTCACAAATCCGCAAGTGAAACAAGTAGACCAATAGCTATATGTGGCACACGGAAACACACACACACGGATAGATAAATGGGGTCGTGCAACCAAGGAATGAGCTCAAAATGTGGAATCCACGGAAAATGCTCTTGTTGCACAACTCTAGAGAGACGCTAGCACGATTGCTCAATAGGTGGATACGACACTTGTGCACAACCTATAGGAGACAAAAATGCAACGAGTTCTATCCCAAGTATGCTATGTATACTATGTTGCGGTGGTATGATCCAAGATGATCGGATATGACAATCTTATGCAATGTGGTATGATGCTATGGCACTTGCTTACAAGCTCTTTGTTCACTCTTTTTCTTTGCTTAAAAGCTTATTCTTTTTTTGTATGGCCACTTTGCGAAATGCACAAACCAAGATAGTAATTGTGTATATGCAGGAACAAACTTGAGGCAGAAGAGATGATATGATGATACCAATATGATATGGTATGTATCAATGTATGGTGTAGATCACTAACATGCACAAGTAACGTTGCCGGTAATACTCAAATGGCTAGTCTCGATTGGCAAGTAACGCAAAATGGGCTAGGGGTTATCAATGCAATGGCAAGGGAATATACATTTGGGGGATACCATGATACCAAGATGATATGGAGGTTACCGTCCTTGGCGATGATGAGTGGCGGTGATCTTGATGGAGATACCAAGATGATGGAGACTCGTCCCTAAGTAGCCAAAACACCTTAGGAAATGGAAAAACCGCAAACTCAAAATCTCAAATGTAAAATGGTGGTAGCGGGAATACGGTGGTGGCTTTGTGGAAGCTCAATGGAATTGCGAAATGGCAATGATGGGCTCCGGAGTACGCAATGCAGAAATGGAGGGTAAAGTGGCGGAGTATACACGGTGTCGGAGTTGGAAGCACGGTCCCTAAGTAGCCTAAACACCTTAGGAGACACAACTCACAACACAAACAAAATTGGGTTAAGTTGGAGTGGTGTAAGTGTATGGTGGGCAAGCCTATGCGGAAGTTATGGTGGTGGTGGTTGATGAAGAAGCAACCATCCGTAAGTAGCCTGGACACCTTAGGAGACTCAAATCACTCCTCAAGCAATCACTAATGTGATGGGGAACAAAATTGGTTAGGTTGCGGAAGTCGGTGGTGGTGTAGCGGAGGATGTGGTGGAAGCCCTAGGAAAAGATGCCAAAATTCACAAAATATGATGGAGTAAAAAGATGTTGGTGGTATTTTTGTGGGAAGGGGGATGTCAAGAGCCTTCCAACGAGCTAAAGAACGCAAAAATCGGACTCCAGATGAATAATTATGGCCGAAACAAAAATCAGGTGAAATCTAAAACTACAGGTTACAAACGTCCGGACAAGGTCGGATGTCCGGGGGCCGGACGTCCGGGCGGGCTCTGAAATCCGTAAATTCAGCTCGGGTTAGGGGTTCCGTTCTCCAGAAAAGTTCGGACGTCCGGTCGTTCCAGGGGCTCCGGACGTCCGTAAAGTGTCGGTCGTCCGGGGGGTCGGGGTCAACGTGAAATTTTAGATCCGGGGCGCGATTTTGGGCGGAAAATAGAGATTTTGGGGACAAAATTGATGAGATTTTGTGGATGAAAGACGGGGAAACTTGGGGCGATTCTAGATCCACTTGAAACCAAGCAAATCTATGGATCAAATCCAACAAAACTTCATCAAACCAACAAATCACAAAAAAAATTGGAGATATTTTTGGTGGGGATATTTGAAATTGGGGGAGAATACAACAAAATTAGGCTAGAAAACGAAGAGGGGAGGCTCCGAAATCGTGATCAACGTGGCTCTGACACCAAGATGATGTAGGGTAGGAACCCTATGGGCCGATATTTCACGAAAGGAGCGGATCCCGCGATGAACACGAAGAACACGAGGAGGGAAACGAGGGGAAAACACAAGGGGAACACAAAAGAACACTCAAACCAACATGTATGATCACACATGCGCCAGATCCATGAACACAAAGGAAGATACAAGATCCAATGTCAACAACGGGCGATACAAGAGGTAACTGGTCTTCTCCGTGAGGAGGTCTTGATCTTGTTCTCCGTGAGGAGGTCTTGAATCCAACGTAGATCTTCTCCGTAGAGGGTCCGCGGTCTCTCTTGTGGAGTAGATCCGATGTGGATGAGCAATGATCTATCTCTAATATGAGCTAAACCAGTGCTAACCCTAACTAGGAGGTGGTGGAGGAGTATATATAGTCTAAGGACACGAAGGGGTAAGTGAGGGGTACATGGGCTTCGGCCCGCAACACTGGACACAACCAGGGGCTGGTCGTCCGATAGCTACCGGACGTCCAGTGGCTCACGAGGGTCCGGTCGTCCGGTACTTGTCGGATGTCCAGCGTATTGGCTCGGATGAGGTGGCGTTGGATTTCCGGGGGCGGTCGGACGTCCGGACGCTGAAGTGTGTCGGACGTCCGGGACTTGTCGGGCGTCCACTCATTTTGGCTCGGGTGCAGGATCGCCAGTCGTCCGGTCCGGGCCGGTCGTCCAGTGGATCTTTAGGCATGGGACGTCCGGTCCCGACCGGTCGTCCGGTGGCTGGAGCTTCTTCTCATGGTCCTTGTACTTGGCGTGCTCGCTAGCTAGAGTGTTGTGGTCGCTCCGTGGCTTTCCTCTAAGTACCTGATCATGCATAGCACACACGTTGGAGGTAGTAGCCATGTCTCACATGTAGAAAGTGAAAGTTCGGAGAGGAGCGAGTTCACCTTGTGTCCAATGGCGTATGTTCGAGGTCTCGTCATATGTCCTCTTGGGACTTGGAGAGTAGTCGGAGTTTACATGGGGATGAACGTGGGATGATCCGCATCAGTTGGTTTAGTGTTTCTCTTGTGTTTTCCCTTGTGTTTCCTCCATTTTCTCCCCTTGTGTTCCTCGTGTTCATCGCGGGATCCGCTCCTATCGTGAAAGATCGGCCCCAAGGGTTCCTACCCTACATCATAACTCTTGTTTCCCCACACATACGGACTCTAAAAACAGCCTATACTTAAGTATTTCGAAAATACATGGGCCTGGCCAATAATAAGGTGACGCAGCACCTAGAATAGCCTCTGGACGAAATTTATGAAGTGGCATCTTGTATATTTCGTCCAAGGCTTCATGCACACCTTATGGTGGCTCCAAAGTCCTGAAGTCATCACTTATAACTCCGTTCTTGATCACCTTGCGCATGCCATCATCTCCATGCTTGGTCTTGCTCCATTGTTCATCCCTCTTATCCATGCCAAGCCCTTCATTTGTAAGCAAAACAAATGTATCCAATTT
The DNA here is from genome assembly GCF_003073215.2 of Triticum urartu. Classification (NCBI taxonomy): domain Eukaryota; kingdom Viridiplantae; phylum Streptophyta; class Magnoliopsida; order Poales; family Poaceae; genus Triticum; species Triticum urartu. The sequence goes on along the minus strand of NC_053023.1, from coordinate 214,975,222 downwards.
AGGCAGCATCATATTCTCATGAACATTGAATCATTACCAAGAAAAAAAGCACCTGATAATTTAATTGGCGTGGGCGAGCTCTAGTAATTGGTCCAGTATGTATAGCAGCAGGGGTTGTGGGTGTAACAATGGTATTGATGTCCTCATCAGACAAGTATATATAATCCAAGGGGTAAGTTGAGGGATACATGGGGTGAAACCCCTTTCATTGCGCACAGGCAGGGCGGTAGTACCGGTCATGGGGGCAGTTGTACCGCTGGGTGCTCAGGTACTGGTTCCTGGAGGTGCTTCCAGATGTGCTCAGCGGTTGTACCGGTGCTTGGGGCAGTTGTACCGGTCAGGTGGCAGTTACGGGGATAAATCGGTGCTGCACCGGCCTTGAACCACTAGATCACATAAGCTTGGCCGGTTGTTGGGCGGTGGTTGAGCGTTTGTACCGCTTGTGGGCCTTCAGCGGTAGTACCGCTTGGTGTGGGCGGTAGTACCGCTCGGGCTGTAGCAGCTGGCTCTCCTTCCCTTGCTCCCGCGCACACTTGGCCTTGGTCCTAAGGCTCTCCATGATCTCCTCGGATGGACCTAAGTATGCATAACGTCCGCTCTTGAGGTAGCATCCATGTCTTACATGCAGAAAGGGAAGATTCAGAAAGGAGCGAGTTCACCTTGTGTCCAATGGCATATGCTTGAGGTCTCAACATGTGGGCACTAGGGGCTTGGGGAGAAGTCGTACTTTACATGGGGATGATCATAGGATGCTCCGCATCACCCTTCAAGGTGCTAGCATGATACAACAACACTGCTTACAAGATCGACCTCCCGCGCGACAAGTACAACGTGAGTGTCATCTTCAACATCAAGGATCTCTCGCCCTACCATGGTGATGAAGATTTTGATCCGAGGTTGGATCTTCCCAAGGGGGGGGGAGATGATGCAGAGCATTCCAAGGTCATCCCCATGGACCTACCTACGTCTGCTACGACACCACTTGGTCCAATGACAAGAGCCCGAGCAAAGGTTATCGAAGATAAGGTGAACTCGCTCCTCTCCGAACTACCACTTTCTATACATGAGACATCACTACTAGGGAAAACCTTATACACAGAAATATAGCAGTAGCGCGTGTCAAAAAAGGGCGCTAGTGCTAAATAGCAGTAGCGCGTGTCCGTAAACCGCGCTATAGATACAATAGTAGCAGTAGCGCGTGCGCATGAAAACGCGCTACCACTAGTATCCCCTTTGCTACCCCCGATAGGCTACGCATAGCAGTAGCAGTCTTGAGGAAAGCGCGCTACCGCTAGCACATAAGTAGCAGCGTGTTTCGCGCGGAGAGCGCTACTGCTAATGGGAATAAAATAAAATAAAAAACAAATGTAAAAGTAAATGAAAAAGAAAGAAATAGAAAAAGGAGAAAGGAAAAAATAAAATGTAGAGCAAAATAAATGAGAAAGCGGAAAAAAGGAGAAAGACGTAGCAGTAGCGTTTGTTCGTAAGAGGCGCTATAGCTAATGTAGCTGCAGCGCGTTTCCTAGACCCCCGCTGCAGAAACAGAATATGAAATAAGAAAGATGAAGGAAATTACATAGCTATAGCAGTAGCGCGTTTTGTGAAAATCGATATAGCTAACTTAGCTATAGCGCGTTTTGTGAAAATCGCTATAGCTAACTTAGCTATAGCGCGTTTCGCAAAAAGCGCTACCGCTAAGTTTGACTTAACCAAAAAATCGTTTCCCCCCGGCCACCACTTCTCCCCCAAATCCCTCGACCCACCCCGTCGACGTCTGCCTGATTCACCGTCGCCCCACTTCGCCGCCGTCTCCTGCCGACGTCGACTCCCCCAGAGCCACCAGAGCCGCGCGCCATCGACACCACCGGAGCCGCCCCCAACGCCACCGGAGCCGCAGTCGACGCCACCAGAGCCTCCCTCGATGCAACTGCCTCCCTTGCCGTCAACAGAGATGCCCCCGCCTCCCTTGCCACCACTGCCTCCCGCGCCACCACCGGAGCCATCCTCTGTAAGCCCCCACCCCTCCCCTCTCTCTATCTCTAAATTAGTTAGGTTAATTTAGTTAGGAAAATAATTTAGTTAGGTTAATTTAGTTAGGTTAATTTGACAGAGATGCCCCTGCCTCCCTCGCCGTAGGAAAAAAATGTATATGCTTAACTAGGGCAGTAGGGTTAGGGTTGTAGTGTTTAATTACAAATGTTAGCAAAGTAAGGTTTAACTAGATGTTAACTAGGGTGGTAGGATTTAGTTTAGAGAAAAAAATCTATATAAAAATATAAATTTCTATTAGTGTTGCAAGTCTAGTAGGTTCTTAATTTTTAGTGAAGTTTTATTAGGACAAAAATGTAGGACATAATTTGAGTTCTAGGTTCATAATTTGAGTTCTAGAGTTCATACACTAGGAGATGCAAATTTGAAGTGGTCATGATATATGAAAAATCCTCAATTGTGCTTGTTCATTGATCACAATCGACATTGAAGTGGTTCGATTGTGCCCAAGTGGCCTTTTGTTGTTTCCAGGGAATGAAACCGAGTGGCCTATGTTTTTCCAGAATGTTGATTCATTTCCGTTCCGGCAAAATTCAGGTTCTTGATTTGTCCACTTTTTAGCAAAGGTCATGCCGAAATTTTCCGTGAATTTCGACATGACTTGTGCTACAAACTAGGACATATCGAGTGCCCGGGATTTGCCGCACCGGGAAGGAGTCAACATTCCTGCAAAACAATAGGCCTTTTTTATGTCATTATTCATTTTATTAGGTCTATAATTAATTGACTAGATTTAATCGTAGGAAACATGGCTAGCAACGATGAAGGACAGGGTTCTGGTGAATGCGACGACGTCTACCGGGCGTGAGACGATTTTTTTAGCCTTGCCGACATCGAGACCTGCGCTGAGGCTCAGACCGGCATCGAGACTAAGACTAAGACCGGCGCTGAGACTTAGACCAGCATCGAGACCGGCGCTGAGACTGAGAGCGGCGCTGAGACTCAGACCGGCATTGAGACCGGCGGTGAGACTGAGACCGGCGCTGCCTCAGGGAGCGGAGCCGGTGTAGAACCGAATGCAAAGAGGCAACGGCCTCTTAACAAACTCAGGACTACTAGACTAGTGGTCACAAAGGTGGACGATGGCAATTTTGAGCCAAAGGTGCCCGAGGAAGCGCGTCGATGCTACGACAATCAGATAGGCTGCATCGTACGGACAACCGCCACCATCAACGATGAGAAACTACAGAAGATAGAAAATATGAGGAGCTCCCTCCTAGAGAAGTTTCACCAGATATTCTTGTTCCCGGGCCAGAATGAGAAGGATTATAAAGATCCAGATGAGGACCCGGCAATGAAGAAGATAAACAAACACGCCATAACCAAGTTTAGCGACGCGTTGGCCGCCTGAAAAAATCGAGTGAAAGCAAAGATCATCGACAAGAAGGAACCCTACTCCGAGATTGTAAAGGATAATCCGACAATCACGGAAGAGCAGTTTCAAATATTCAAGGAGGCTTGCGAGGCCGAAGCTGCCAAAGAAAAGTCTAAGTACATGAAGGGGCTTCAAGAGAGGAACATTGGGAGCCACCACCTCGGAAGCCGTGGTTACGGCAGAATGAGGTCCAAATGGGCCAAGGAGGATGCGGAAGCCACGAGTTTGGGCATCCCAGACCCCTTGGCGGATTTCACCGTCCCACAGGAGCGTGACGTCCTCAGGGCCCGGCACAGTTGGGACCAAGTGAAGAAGGTTTACGAGACAAAACCGGTCATTACGGAGTTCATGAGACTGCTGGTAATTTTAGTTTCTGATCAATTCGACTGCACACGTTAGTCATATTTGTAAACGATCATTTTCCCTTTTGCAGAGAGAGCAACACCGGATTACGGCCGAAAGTGACTCGTCGTCTGAGGCATTGGCGAGGCCCAAGTGGGACACTCCATTCAACCAGGCGTTGAACATATTGAAACGACAACCGGTGGATACTCGACCGTCGTATGGGCGCGTGCACGGTGTCGGAGACAACGCCACATGGAAGAAGTACTAACGTGAGACCACGGAGGAGAGAAAGGAAAGACAGAGGTTAACTGAAGAAAACATCGACAAGAAGGTTGAAATTGCGGTTGAGAAGAAATCATCTCAGACAGTCGCAACAGCGGTAGCTGTCGCAAAACAGGTGGTTGCAGATTTGTCTACTTCCTTGGTGATGGGCGTTTTCACTTGGACAAGGCAACATCCAAAAAAAATGCAGAGGACTTCCCCCTTGCTGACTTCTTGGGGAGCAGCTCTACTAGCGTTGCACCAGCACCTGCTCCCGCACCGGCTCCCGCACCGGACGTGCTCGGTGGTGCTTCGTCTTTGGCTGAGCTCGACGCCCTCACGGTATCTGTCACACCGCCCCCTTCAATATAAATGTATAATCTCCCATTTTCGTTGCCTTTTGGATGTCTCACGTCACAGACTTTTCTTTGCAGGCCGACGAAACCCCGTGCACCATATTGTACACCATCGGCGAACAGAAGGTGGACGTGGGGAAGGCGACGATAATGAAGCCGAAGGAACCATTGTTCCACAGCCGGCCGATCCCCCCGAACGTCTTCAAGGTTTCTGTGGCCAATACTAGCGGGGGATGACGACGAGACACCGCGACAGCTTGGTGATTGTTGCAATGGGTGGGTCTTGTTGTGGCCAAAGAGTCTGCTTCGTCTGGAGGTGGCCGGGAGCACACCCACGAGCACGCAGCCTCAGCAAGGTATGAACATCAACACCCCACCTACCCAATTAGCGTCGGGTGTCGGGTTGGGTGATAGCGGATGGGGTAAGGAGGAGGCTCCATTAGTCGCTGATGACGTCACCATGGATGAGGATGAGGACGACGATGGCGCTGAACAATATGTCTATACTGGCACCTCCTCAGGGTTTGAGCGTCATGAGTCGATGCCTGAATTGCCGTCTCAACGTATTATGGACGACCTTCCGGTAGTAAAGAAGTCTAGGAAGAGAGCGAGGAGAGGCAAAAAAGTTGATTCTATGATCCAGCCGCCTCAGCAGCCTCGGCTTCAGGACCGTATAGATATCCCCGATGCGGATAAATGGCATATCCCCAGTCAACCAATCCTACCTACAATAGCGCTACGGGCCAGATCCGGCGATCTAAGGAGGCTTCATGACGATGTGCTGCGGGTAGAGAGAGGCCTCATCGCCTCGAAAGATCCAGGATACCCACTCTACGTGGTTAATGTTCCACGGCAAATGTCGTACGTCGACAGCTTCCCCGTGGATAAGTCCTTCCTCCGATTCGATTACATATTCGACATGTTTCATGTGAAGAAGCTGGATTTTATGTTTGTCCGCCTTTATTCCTTGCACATGAACTACATCATCAGGGTTGAGCAGATATCTAATATCTATGTCGCTGACCCGTACTACATGCACAAGGGCTTCTTGGGAGTCTGCGCAAAGCACCGTGAATACGCGAGGGATTACATCGTCAATTTCATGCTCGCCAATAAGGACAACGAGGCGATTCTCGTGCGTTATCATCCCGTGTAAGTCATCCGCGCTGCTATCGTTCCTTCGATTTCAATCATTCATTTGCATGATGGAGGCTAATTAATTTGAGGTGTACTTATTTTGCGCAGCGGTGGGCGCGCCGTCCTCATCATCCTCTACCCCCGATTCTCCCACACTCTTTACTTGGACTCGTCGAAGAACATTCACAAAAAGGATTACACCCACATCAAGGATGTTCTCGACAGTGCTATGTTTTACTACCAAGAAAGGGGTGAAGAGGTCAGGGACAAGAAGACAAGGGGCGGTAGGGCCGCCTTCGGCCATAAGACCGACTTCTGCTGCATCCAGCAACCGAACGATTCTCTTAATGATGGATTCTATGTCCTACACCACATGCTGGAGTACAGACGGGATCACCAGAACCTTCGCATGTCACCTAGATCCGGCGATGCCCACATTCTGCAATGGGCAAAGGACATAGGAGATATCGAGAATCATCGACTTCGAGCTGAGTTCTATAACATCCAGCGTGAACTTGCCTAAATCATCATGAAGGAGGTCGTCAGAAAAACAGGGATGTTCTATGGAGAAGGAAAAATGTCATGGTAAGACGTCCGAACATGGATAGCCTCTCAGCGTCTCGACATGAAGCCTTTCACTAAGCTCAAGGACTATCTCCCTGACTTGGCTGGATGGAACGACATGTTGGAGTGATTGTCGATATATAACAATGTGCCTGTTTAGTCCATACTTTCTATATGAAAAAACTTTAAGTTATGCACGGTGAAACTTTATTTGTGATGTAATTAAACCGTCCTCCTCCTCAACTAGCGAAAATCACTCTAGTTAGGGCATTTTGAGGTACGATGAACTTTGTTATTTATGCTTATGATATGTTGTTTCTATTTTTGCCAAGTCTGTCTCTTTCTGTTGCTCAACTATATATGTTGCATATCATCGACTCATGTGATGATGCAGGTGCATAGATCATAGATGGCGAAGAAGTGCTACGCCAGGAGTATATATACGACAAGTGGCCGGAGTGTCAGGCCCAGGTGTACCAATTTCCGGTTTCCGAGCGACAGGCAGTAGTTAGTTTAGGTTCACGCTAATGCGAGAGAGGGATACGAACTCATGTACTCAAAGTGATAGATCTTCTCGCGTATATCATTGTTTAGATGGATGACGATGTATTTGCAAGTAATCGAGACTTGTATCGCTATTTTTGAGATGATGACGAGAGACCACTTTGTGTTGGATGATGATTATGATGATGACATGATTTGATGAGACTAATTGTATGTATATGCTATGATTACATTTGTATGTGTATGATATGCTAAAGATTGTTGTATAAAGCCTATTCAAATACAAAAGAAATACAAAACAAATATGCAGGAAAGAACTAATAAAACTAGTAGTAGCGAGGGGGGAAAATTTAGCATTAGCGCCGCCTTACCAGTAGCGCTTCCCAGTAAACAGCGCTGCAGATAATATCAGCAGCGCCCTTTTCTAAAGAGCGCTACAGCTATTCATGTATAGCAGTAATGTGGGACAACAGGCGGTACTGCTATACGTTAGCTGTAGCGCCTTAGTAGTAGCGCCGGTCCCCGCACTACTAATAGGCCCAAAACCCGCGCTGCTGCTATGCTTTTCCCTAGTAGTGCATGGCTGCTACCTCAAGCGGAAACACTATGTGTAATCAGGTACTTAGAGGAAAGCCAAGGAGCAGCTACATCCAAAGGAGAAGACGGCGAGGACACCAAGTGCCAAGCAGAAGAGCTACCATTGAAGCTACAGCCATCGGACGACCGGCCGGCACCGGACGTTCGGCACCTAAAGCCCCAGCCTGTCCAGGCCCCGACTAACACAAGCTACAGCGAGCGGACGTCCGGCCAGGACCGGACGACCGGCGCCCCCGCACATGAGCCGAAATAGCGGATGTCCGACGCGACCAGACGATCGACGACCGACCATCTCCGGAAATCCGATGCCACCTCAACCGAGCCAGAACTAGCAGAAGTCCGGAAGCTACCAGACGTTCGAACGCCCACGAGCCACCGGACGACCGTAACCCACCGGACGTCTGGTACCTGTTTTCACATAGTTCCAGGCCCGAGGCCCATGTACCCCTTAACTTCGCCCCATTTGCACTAAGACTATAAATAGACCTCCTCCTCCTAGGTAGGGTTAGCGTTGTGTTAGCTCATATGTGAGATGGGGCTTCGCTCATCCATCTGGTTGTACTCCATCGCGAGGGACTGACACCTCTTCGAAGAAGATCCATCTTGGATTCAAGACCCCTAATGGGAAGACCTCAAGACCTCCTCACGGAGAAGAACTGGTTACCTATGTATCATCCTTTGTTGGATTTCGATCGTGTATCTCTTTTGTGTTCGAGGATCTAGCATATGTGTGATCGTTCTTGTTGTTTTGAGTGATTCTCTTGTGTTCCCCTCTGTGTTTTCTCCTCGTGTTCTTCGTGTTCATCGCGGGATCCGCTCCTTTTGTGAAAGATCAGCCGTCTAGGGTTCCACCCTACATCACAGTGTCTGTTTTTCATGCTGGGGCGCCTGGGTTTGAGGAGGTTACTCAATTGATTGACCATTATTTTGCAGAGGGTGACGTTGGTGCGAGCTTTGAGTAGAGACGTCCCGTCTTGTCTGAAACACAATCTCAATCTGTTGATGGTATAGAGGAAGTTACACAGGAGTGGATGGTCTCGGAAAAGCTTCGTGCTTATGAATTGAAGCAAAGCAATACGAAGTTGAGGTTTGAAAATGACTCAAAAGAATATGCGGAGAAGGAGAAGCAGAGGAGAGCTGCAGATGGTGCCAACAAGGGTGCCAAATTTATTAAGCCAAGCAGCCTGCTTTGTAGAAGAAGAGACTGAGTTCTGTTGTTGAGGAAGGTGGCACTCCTCGATAGAGTCCACGTGTTGCTTGCATGAACAAGAGTCTTGGAAAGACAACTACTGAAGCTGGTGCAAAGGATCCTCAGCACAAGCGACCACATGTCAGTGAAGGTCCCAACTCTGACGACGACGACTTTGTGCTTGCAGATTTTGTGAGGGATCCTCAGACTGGTAGACAGAAAGACTGTGGTTCATCTAAGAGCCAACCCAAGCGTCAACGTGATGATGGTGATGAAGGTGTTGGTGCTGACGCTGGTGGGGAGACGGATTGTAGCGACCCGACCCAAATGGATCAAGTCTCTGTGCTTATGTGTCATCCCTGGATCAGTATGCTGACACACACAGTACTCGAAGGATTTATAACAGAGGTAAATCACATGTATAAAGTAACGTAAATACTATTACCTCAATCCAATATAGCGGAAGCAACAAGGTTGTGGTTTCCCATCAACACCAACGGCAAAGTTGAGTGTAGAAATCGTAACCCTAACGTATCACTTACTCGTCGTAAGAAACCTGCAACATAAGATGTTGCAGCCCGAAAACGGGTCAGTACATTGAATGTACTGGCAAATTCACACCCTAGAGAATGATGAACAATGACTATCACTACATGCATATTTGGCTGGTGGAAAAGCTCTATGGTTATAAGGTTTTTGCGTAAAGCCAATTTTTCCTACTGCAAAGGAATAAGATTAATTACTATCAGGGTGGTTGTGAAACATTGAGAATGGTTGACAGCATTCTCAATCCCAATTAAAAATAATTAAAACCCAACAACATTAATTAGAAGTAACATGATGAGATTCACAATGATATTCAAGTACTAGATACTCAAGTTGTCCATAACCGGGGACACGACTAATCATGATTAGTTTGTTACTCTGCAGAGGTTTGCGCACTTTTCCCCACATGACTCGATCGCCTCCGTTTGTTTTCTCGCACTACATGGTGTTTGAGAGACGGATGACCGAGACATAGTCTTTCAGAAGCACTAACACCTTACATGTGGGGTAGACCGGTACACCTACATCCCCTACATCTGCTAGTCCACCCCGTAAGAGTTCGCACAACTTAGTCAACTATGCCAGAGCCCATAGTGGCATGTGGCTACACACGGAAGTTTCTAGCATGAATTATCTTATGATCCCTTTGAGCCTGGGTGGCGGTCCAAAAAAAACAGGCAAGTCCTAATAGACATCATGTGCCTCAATCCACCCAGATGTGTGTTTAAGTTGCCACCTTAGATAAACCATTAAAATTATCAATCTCACATCTGTCATGGATATCACTCACCCAATCCACGTCTACTAGCATAGCATGGCATAATAAGTAAACGTAGAAGTAACTCCCAAAGGTTTCATAATAATTCAGGTAATAGGTACTACCTCATCTACTTCCCATCCCACAATTTAATTAGATCCTAATCATGCAATGTGTGAGGATTGATCTAATGCAATAAAACATGGGTTGTAGAAAAGGTATGATCAAAGTGTTACTTGCCTGCAATGTAGATGAAGATGATTCGCACTTAAAACTCTTGATAGATCTACTCGTCACACTCCGGTCAATCTATCGTAAGCAAACAATAGTAACCACACAATAAGTACTCATCTAATGCACAGGTAAAACTCGAACAAGAGAACGAACCAGGTAGTTCAACTTAAGAACTCCGGTTGCAAAGAAAGAACGAAAAACAAACGGCGGAAGAAAACAACTCGGTTCTAGCAAGTTGAATCTAGGTCAAAATTTTACTGTAACAAAAGCTTGTTCAAGTTGATTAGACGGAACGGCGGTTTCGAGACGAAACTCCAGGCGCTTGAATCACCTGATTCCGATAAACGAGCGAAAAGATAGACTAGGAAGAAGATCGGATCTGAGATCGCGATCGCGGAATAAATCCGACGAAAAGAAAAAGAAGAACGGTTAAACGAACAGACGTTCGTTAACCTAGAAGAATCCGGTGATCACGTTCGTTAGGACGAACGGTCCGGCGAACGGTCCAAAGAAACTAAATCGGAGAAGAAAACGAATCCGATCTAGGGTTTCGGAGAAGAAAAACCGAACGAAAAACCGATCTAGAAAACCGGAACGGTTTAGAGAAGAAAAGAATCGGAACGATTAGAAGAAAACGATCTGAGAAAAAGAATAGATGTAGCGCGGGGCAACCTTGGCGAGGTCTCCGGTGAACGGGGCTCCGGCGGCATCGGCGTAGGGCGGCGGCGTGGGCAAGGTGCGGCGGCGGCGCGGGTGTGGGGTGGCGGCGCGGGTGAGGCGGCGCGGCGGCGGTGACGCAGGGCGCGGTGGTGATGCGGCGCGGCGGTAAGGCGCGTGTGGGTGGCGGCGCGGGTGTGGGGCGGCGGCGGCGGTGACGCAGGGCGCGGTGTGATGCGGCTCGGCGGCGGTAAGGTGCGGCGGCGGCGCGGGGTGTGGGGTGGCGGCGCGGGTGAGGCGGCGCGGCGGCGGTGACGGCAGGGCGCGGTGTGATGCGGCTTGGCGGCGGTAAGGCGCGGTGTGGAGGAGAGCTTTGATTTGATGTGTTTAGAGGGGGGGTGCTTGGGTATTTATATTGGGGAGGGGAGGGGTTTACTTGGGGTAGAGGACAAGGAATTAGAATAGGAGTAGGAAAGATCTAGAAAATAAACGGAGTAGGACTAAAGAAAACGAAATAAGGAAAAAGGGACAAGGGGGCGCCCTAGAATCCTAAAAGGATTCGGTCCTAGCAAGAGGCAGCGGCGGCCGACCGGCTCCTGGCTCGGCGCCTGGTGCCTGGGAGCGCGGCGGTAGGTGGCTTGGCTTGGGCCTTTGGCCCAAGGCGCTGCTCAAATTTTTTTTTAAAATAGTTTCCTCGCACAGAAAAAAAAAACAAAAAAAGGGATCTAAACGAACTCCGAAAAATCTAAAGTAAATTTTCCCCGACTCCTAAAAATGAGCCGAACAAAATGAACTTTTCTCTGGACCTAAAATGCAAGTTTTGAAAACGCGCATTTTTCCCTATCCAAATAAAATGCAAATAAACACCGGAAAGCAAAATTGATCTATTTATTATATCTTCATTTTTCCTAAATTTGGGAAAGTCATATTATTCCCTCTCTCATATATTCTGACACCGGAAAAATTATTGAAGACAAAATAAATAAATCAAATGATCCTATTTTCAAAATTCGAGAGAACTCTCAAATATGAAAATAACGAAATCTCCAACTCTCTCCGAGGGTCCTTGAGTTGCGTGAAATTTCTAGGATCAACCAAAATGCAAGAAAATATGATATGCATATGATCTAGTGTATAACATTCCAAATTGAAAATTTGGGATGTTACACGGATGTTGTTCCAAAGGTTTGTTGAAGTGGACTGCATTCGTTTCCTTCATTGTTATTCTATCTGTGTTTTTTATTTGTTTGCTTTTATGGCTAATCTTCTAATGTGGACTACATTTCTCTTTACACACAGGAAGAAGTCTAGCAAGGGCAATGCAACTAAAGATGATGCGGAGGGAGATGATGCTTGATTTAACAAGACCGTATGTTTATCGCTCCCCACTATTTGCAAAGTTCCTGCTTTATTGAAAGAAGCACACTGTAGTCGTGTTCAGGATGCTGGATTCGGTGTTGTCTTTGAACTAACAGTAAAGAAAAATGTGTCGCGCATTCTTATGTGCTATCTGATGGGAGCGATTGACCCAGCCACAATGATAATGGACTTTGGGAATGGCAGGGTTCTTCGAATCAATTGTGATGTAGTTCATCACATTTTTGATTTACCTATGGGAAGTCACACTACACCAATGCCTGCAACCAGCGACCATGATGACTCATTGACTGCTCTCAAGGATGAGCTTGGCTTTGACCGTTCAAAAAGTATAGGTGTCAAGGACTTGCTTCAAAAGCTGGAGGTGTTGGTGTTGGAAGATAACAATGTGACGGTTGATCTTGCTGTCAAGGTGTTCTTCCTGAAACTTTATTAGAATTTGTTGTGCCCTGGGCCTGCAGTTTGTTTGGGAAGGGTTGCTGCCATGGTTGAGAACATGGATTATGCGGCTATGGCGGCGATGGACTTTTGTCAGCTTGTTGTTGATGAGCTACAGGCAGCTGTGGTGAGGTGGCAGACAGAAGGCATCAAGCAGAACTATGTAGAGGGTTGTGCCATTGTCCCGTTGATTATGTATCTTGATTGCTTGAAGCTTCGTAAATTTTTAGTTATGCACATGTTGACACCACGCGCGTCATACCTGACGACCATGGACCTGATGAAGTTATACAACAAGGATATGGTTGTCAAGGGAAATATTTATTTGCAATCTTACAAATTTGGGAAGCTGCCGGTTAGTGCATCTGAGTTTTTATGATCAAAGTTTTTTTAAAAGTGAAGTCATTATAAATCTGAACTTTCTAGTATTCACATGTGTACTTCTGTTCCGTTTTGTCTTTTTTGGAGTGGAAGGCGTCAGGTGATATTGTGTACAACCGTCCCGCTGTAGTGGAATGTGGCGGCTCTGATGCGGGGCCTGGCACTCATGCTAGGTTTTATGAGCCTATCTGTAGCCAGCTTCCTGCCTGTGATGATGAGGCGCCGCCTACTCATGGTTTCACGGCTCGTCGGATGTTTGATAATAGAAGCTCTCGTAAACAGACATTTGTTTGCGGCAAAAACCACGAGGAGATTGATGAGCTTCTTCTGAAGGTTTTGAAGTTAACTGGAGATTTGCCAACCTCCGATGACAGGTTGAGGATAGTTGCTGGTTTTTTCCCTGATGGTCATGGCCCACGAGATGAAGATTTTGTTGCTGCTCACAATTTTGATTGTGGCGTGGTTCAAAGTCTGAAGATTGCAGTGACGAATATTAGGTCTTCGTATGCTTAGTTGAAACATTCACAGGAAGAAAAGTGCGCCCGGTATGAGAAGGATGCTGAGCACATTTTGTATTAAATGAACCGTCAGGATGCTGGCACCGGCAATGATAATGTACGTTCTATGTTTTTTGTGGTTTTTGAGCCTCTTTCGTGTATTATGTGGACTGCTACTGACTATTTGTTTTTTGTCATAGGCTGGAGTGGAATCTTGTGGTGTCCATGCATCTAGGGATGACGGAATTGGTCAGGTACAAGTACTTCCGCCATGCCTGATCTGCCATGTGCCTCCCTTCTTGAACTTGCATTTTTTGCTTTTCATTTTATTGTGTTTTTTTGTGTACCTCACTATTTTGTAAAATGTTTACTGGTTGTGCATAGTTGAAGTTTTTTTCTTTTGGAGTCGTTACCATCTTATTTTCATTTTGGTTTGTTCTATGTCTCTAGACTGGAGTTGCTACTTGTGATGTGCACAAATATTCCTATGATGGCTATGAGAAGGATGAGGACTTGGCTGATGCATCATCCCCACCGGATGTTGTAGCTAATAAGGTTTAGTGGAATTACCTTTTCTGTTAGTGGGTTGTAATCTAATATTTTGTTGTTGTTATGAGCTTGATGTATGTTGTTTCTGTTAACGTATGTGAGATGCGTAGTTTTACATGTGTGAGCTTCAGTCTTTGACAAAAGTGAACTGCGGTTCTTTTTTGCATATGTGGGCTGCAATGTTCGACATAAGTGAACTGCATTTCTTTTTACATATATGGACTGCAGTTATTTGACATGTGTGGGCTGCAGTGTTTGACATAAGTGAACTGCAGTTATTGTACATATATGGACTGTAGTCTTTGACATAAGTGAAGTGTGTGTTGTTGTGTTAATTAACCCCTCGCTCATTTGTGTCATTGTGTCTTTTAAAAACCTTTTACAGCCTGGAGATGAAAACATAGAAGTTCATGTTGATGTGGACCAAGGGGATTGTGCTATTGCTGGTGGTGGCAATGTTGACGCTTCTGTATCGGTTGCCGTCGAAGTGCAGAACCTTTCGTAGCTCAGGAGTCCCACGATAATATTTCCCCTAGTCGGCACGAAGATCCTAATGTTGGCATTGAAAAGCCGCTGGAGAATGTCGTTCCTACTGGTAGAGTTGCTACTTCTCCTGTTTGTCTGACGGCCGACGATGTTCCTGATGTATTCGGAGTGGAGCCTCATGTACCTGAGGTATCCAAGGATGTTGTGGTTGACAAGACTGTTGTAAGCCCAGAAAATGCTGATGTTGCTACAGTAGGGCAGTCCAGTGAGGTTGTGTTGGTTTCGTCGCAACCTAGCCAAGTAAATGTTTTGGTCAGCTCTGAAGCACAACAGCATGAAGACTCTGACACTGAAGGCAAGATTTTTGTTTTGAACAGTGAAGTTGAAGTTTTTGCCACTCAATTTTTTTAATTACTACGGTAGCTGCATTAGATCTTTAATGATAAATGAAACTTCATCTTTTGTTGGTGATTTTCAAAATAGCTAGCGGAATTTCCTCATCTTAATATTGAACTTCATTTTTTGGATAAGTGATCTTCACCTTTTTATTGTAGATGCCAAACTTCCTATTGTGACACCGTTGGGCATTGATCCAGCTCTTCTAAAAAGATACAATGAGTTGTATAGTGCTTTTACGAGGTCTCGGAAGGACAAAAAGAAGAAGTATGGCTTTTTAAAAATTGTTTTGTTCATATGTATTTTCTAATTTCAGTCTTTGCCCTTTATCGTTCTCATTATTTTTTTAGTATCTTATGTTTCAGTTTTTCAAAAAAAGTCAAGGACATGATTGCTATTAAAACTGAGATGTCTGATATTATCATTGGCGAAGTTGGTCGATCTTGTTGGGATAAAGGGATGCTCACGACAGCCCTTGTCCCGTACCATATTTATGTAAGCATGCAGAATTTTTTTTTTTGATTTTCTTTTTTGATTTTGTGTGATTACCTGTTTGCTTGAGCACTATTGCTTTGTCTGGTTTTGTTTTGACAGATAAGTATTTGGCATGGTAGTAGTGTAGGAAGGAGTGTGAAATTGATGTTCCCTTCAAAAGCCGAGGAGCGTGTTGATAAAAAATATATGGTGAGTAATGTTTTTATGTGTTGAAGACCATTTTGTGTGTGTTGGTTTTATAGTGTTCTTTTCTTGTTCTTGTAATTCTTTTATTTATTTATTACTTCTAACAGGTCATGTTTGCAACATTTGATCCACCAGAGACGAGGGATGTCGTTGGTCATTATTGTGTAGTCGCCTTGAATTTGAAGGAAAGGCGGTTTGAATTTCTTGACTCGCCCAATAAACCTGACATCTATGATGCGAACAGGATTTTTAGGAGGATGGTTAAAAGCATCAAGCATGCATGGAAAGGGTAGCTCAAGTTCTACTGAGCCGTTAAATCCTCCTACACTTAACGGATTTGTGTTGAAACATTTTATTGTCCCATTTCAGCCAAATGGGTATGTTCCTTGTAGCCCATGTCTACCATACTGCTCAACTTTTCTTTAATATTTCAATATGTGAAACTGATATTTTTTGTTCTTTTATTGCAGGCATGATTGTGGATTCTATATGCTTCAATTCTTGCAGACTTGGGATGGTGTTCGAGTTGCTAAGTTTGGATTGGAGCACATTGGCTACATCAGAAAGGCCATGATCTAGAGTTGCAGACATGGGATGGTGTGTTCGAGTTTCAATTCTTGTTTTCAAGTTTATTTTATTGATGCCATCTATGTATGTTTACTGCAGTAACACATTCTTAATGGTGAATAATTCTTTTGGTGATGTCGAAAATTACAAAGTTGACTATATCTATAATACATTGGCAAATGAGCTTTAATGGACTCCTATCTCATAGATTTTGCCATCAAGTACTGGAAGCAAGACCCTGAAATGAGTTTAGTTTGTCATTTTGGTGAACATGTGCTACTTTCAACTTTGTGTTATCACGGTAAACGTGTGCTGTCATTTTTTCTCTTGTACTGATTTTTTTCATGTCCATGCATGCATGCATGTTTTATTCTTTTTTTCAAGTCCTATTTTTGTTCTTTTTCTATGCAGTATGTTCTTCAAATGGAAACCTTTGTGAAGAAAGATGATGAAGGACACCCTATGTTGCGAGTTGTGCATACCCCATTTGTTTTAGAAGATGCAGTTAAGGAGTTCAAGGTTTTTGTGAGCGGTACCGAAAACCTGTTGGATGCAAAACTGGTAAGGTCATTGTTTTCCGTCATTTATTTTCTTGTTTGTTGCATTTATTTTTGTAGTTATTTTGGAATAGTGGTCCTAGTGCTACATGTTGAACGTACTTTCACATTTCATTTTGTTTTTTGGTGTGACAGATTATGATGCCGCGCTCCAAGGATGGTCATTATTCCTTATACACGATGAACTAGCATCGCCAGACGATTGATATCCATGACACTAGAAAGTACACTGGCCATCCTGATTTCACGACAAAGTGGTGCAGGACTGACTACCACTCAGATTACACTGAAGTGGTATGTCAATTTTTTAGCCAAGTGCAAAGCTTTTTTATGTTTCTCCTGCTGCATATTTTTTTAAACTACACATGCAATGTTAGCACACATAGCACCACACTTGTTAATATAGCGCACTGCAACCTATGCGTGACAGAAGTGCATTTTCTCACACACACGCCAATTTGTGTAAAAGAGTGATAAAAGGAAATGACCTCACGTGCATTTAAAAGAGGGACTCTCTAGATGTTGAGAAGAACTTTGTATTTTTCGGTTCTTCTGAATAGTTATTAATCTGTGACATGTGTTATTTTTACTTTGTGCTGCCTTTTTGCCAGATGAGGAGGATGACTCAGCTGCTGAAGGTGATTTACGGTGAAAAGTTGTATAATTCTAAGAACCACCCAGACTGGGTTAAATTGATAGAGAAGCCCTCTTACCCGGTCGTGCCAGCGCAGGGAACAAACGAGTGTGGAATCTATGTTCTGAGGTTGATGCAGTTGTATGACGGCCAACGTCTAGTCGACAAAATTGTCAAATCCGACGTGATACCTTCTATTTTTCTTCTTTTCTTTGTTACCATTTTTATTTGTTGATTTTTTCACTTTTTGTTCTGATGACAACCTTTTTTTAATCACTGGTCTGCATTTTTTTATTTTTTCCAGCCTGCTATTGAAGATTGGAAGTCGGAGTACATATTCCAGCTGCTGTTCAATCCTTTGAACATGTTGTATTATGAAGACATGCCATCTGAGCTATGAGATTTGATTACAAGCCTCGGGCTTACTTCCCTGTTGCAGACGTAGTAACAGTCATTTGGCATTTTTTTCTGGGTAAAAGTCTGTGTATGGACAAGAACTAGGGTTCATGTTGTGTCTATGTGTTGTCTAAGGTAGATAGTATATGAAAAGATTTTTTTTCTGTTGTTGTGTTTCGTCTGCTTTTTGGAGTAGCGTATATGGACGAATTTGTGTGTGTTGTTTATTTTATATAAATAACTCATATAGTATATATATATACATTTATTTGTTAACCACCACATTCTGTGCGAACTGGCATTTGTCACGCTTATATGTATCATACATGTCCTCGAAACTGCATTGCATGTGATGCCGAACTTCTTCGTCTAACCAAAAGCTCTGCATTTGTCTACAGGTTTTTACTGCACCTATATTTTTGTTGTACTTTCTACAACCCATGTATTCATGTATGTATTCTGAAACTGCATTGCTTATGATATTGCACTGCTTTGTCTAACCAAATGCACTTAATTGTCTAGAGTTGCGTCCACCATCTGTTTTTTTGCGTGTACATGATGCAGCCCCTACCATGGGAGGTGCCCCCCACACATTTTTTTAATTTGTCCATAGGTTTGTAGTGCACCCGTATTTTCTTATGTACTTGCTGCAGCCCCTGTATTCATGTATGTATTCCTAAACTGCATTGTTTGTGATACTACACTGCTTTTGTCTAACAAAATGCACTTCATTTGTCTAGAGTTGCATCCTGCATCTGTTTTTTTGCATGTACGTGAAGCAGCCCCTTTCACGGGATATGGGGGCCCATTTTTTTGTTTGTGGCACTTGTTTGGAGGTAGAGCTATTTTTCGGACGCGTTATCTCAAAAAATTGCACACGAGAAGAATGAAATATGGGTCGTGACCCCACCTCCCCACCCCCCCTATGAGGTCGAGCCAGGAACGAGCCGGATCAGGCAGCAACACGGCGTGCCGCGTCGCCGCATGTGTAGGCGAGTCCGTCACACCCCGTCGCCCCTGTCTATCTTAGGGGTGTGGCTCTGTGGTTGCGTGTGACGTAGGGTAGAACCCTAATCGCCCGATCTTTCATGAAAGGAGCGGATCCCGCGAAGAACACGAGGAACACGAGGGGGAAAACGAGGGAAAACACAAGGGGAAACACGAGAGAAAACACTAAACCAACACGAATAGGTCACACATGTGCTAGATCCTCGAGTACATAAGAGAAGATACACGATCCACAACCAACTTGGGACGATACAAAAGGTAGCCGGTCTTCTCCGTGAGGAGGTCTTGAGTTCTTCCCTAAAAGGGGTCTTGAATCCGCTTGGGGGATCTTCTCCAATGGAGGCTCAAATCTCCAAGGAGAAGGTAACCAAGTGGATGATCAAATCTCTCACACGAAATATGAGCTAATCCTTTGCTAACACTAGAAAGTAGGATGAGGTGGAGTATATATAGTATAGGGGGGCGAAGGGGTACACGGGCCTCAGCCCTTACACTGTGCGCAGACAGGGGAGGTAGGATGTCCGGGCGTCGGGCCGGATGTCCGGTCATTCGCGGAGGGCCGGATGTCCGGGCTGGTGAAGTTGGCCTTGTTGCTCTCAGGTTCAGGGGTGTCCGGATATCCGGGCTGGCAGCCGGATTTTCGGGGGCTTGGGAAGGGCCGGATGTCCGGGCTGGCGAGGCCGGATGTCCAGGGCCTGTAGTGTCCTGGCGGCTGAGCGGCTGTGGTGGGTGAAGCTCCAGGGGCCGGACGTCCGGGGTCGTGGCCCGATGTCCGGGGCTTGGGATGTGTCCTTGACTCCTTCCGTTGGTTTTCTTCATCCGCGAACTTGGGGGCTTGTACATCTTCACGTGCATCTTAGGGAGGATCCTCTTAGTACCTAATAATGCACAACGTCTCGGATTCAGGTAGTAGCCATGTCTCGAGAGGATCATATGTAATATCACTAATGAAGGAAGTCACCTCATTCTTGAGAGCTCTAGCTCTAGCTCGTGTCATGGGTCCTCTTGGCTCTTGTTGAGGCGATGGTAGGTCCATGGGGATGACCGTAGGATGCTCCGCATCATCTCCCCTCCCTTGGGGAAGATCCGACCTCGGATCAAAATCCTCATCACCATGGTAGGGTGATAGATCTTTGACGTTGAAAATGTCGCTCAGAGAGTACTTGCTGCGTGGGAGGTCGATCTTGTAGGTGTTGTTGTTGTAGCGTTCAAGCACCTTGAAGGGTCCGTCCACTCGTGGGCGAAGTTTGGAGTTGCGTTTGTGGGGGAAGCGGTCCTTGCGAAGGTATAGCCACACAAGATCTCCGATGTTGAATACCATGGGGTGCTTGTTGACGTTGCGCTTGGTCTCAAGTCGTTGTACTTGGCGCTCTATGGTTTGCCTTGTATCTTCATGCGCCTTCTTGAGATGGTTGATGCATGCACTTGCGTCCATATTGATGCGCTCTTGTAGTGGTAGAGGGAGAATGTCCAATGGGGACAAAGGGTTGAATCCGTAGACGACCCCGAAGGGGGACTTGCCGGTTGTTGAGTGTCTTGCACGGTTGTAGGCGAACTCGGTGATAGGTAGACATTCCTCCCACTCCTTGATGTTCTTCTTGATGAGTACTCGAAGTAGAGCGGAGAGTGTGTGGTTGGTCACCTCCGTTTGGCCGTCGGTTTGCCGATGATACGCCGTGGAGAAGAGTAGCTTGATTCCGAGCTTGGCGCATAGGGTCTTCCAAAAGTAGCTAAGGAACTTGACGTTGCGGTCCGAGGAGATCGTCTTTGGCACTCCATGTAGACGTAATATTTCCCTACAAAAGAGATTAGCAACATATGAAGCATCGTCTATCTTGTTGCAAGGAATGAAATGTGCCATCTTAGAGAAACGGTCCACAACGACAAATACCGACTCCTTTCCATTGCGAGTCCTAGGCAATCCAAGTACAAAATCCATGCTAATGTCTTCCCATGGTTGATATGGAATTGGTAGAGGCATGTAGAGGCCATGTGATTGAGCTTTAGACTTAGCTTTGCGACATGTAGAGCATCGGTTGGTGAAGCGGTTAATGTCACGAACATCTTGGGCCAATAGTAGCTCTTTGAGAGTGTAGCAAACGTCTTGTCGCGTCCAAAATGTCCCGTTAAGCCTCCTCCATGAGATTCCTGCAAAAGCAACAAACGAAGAGAAGACTCGGGGATGCAAAGCTCGTTAGCTCTCATAAGATATCCATCTTTGATGTAATAGCGTTCCCAAGATGTGTGCGTCAAACACTTGGCATAAGGAGTAGTAAAAGTAGGATCATGCTCACACAAGTCTTTTATGTGCTCAAAGCCAAAGACACTCAACTCAAGTTGAGTAACAAGCATGCATATCCGGGAAAGGGCGTCCCCCACAATGTTTTCCTTACCTTTGATGCACTTGATGATATAAGTACAAGACTCAATAAATGCACTCCATTTAGCATGATGCTTGTTCAACTTGGTTTGGCCCTTAAGGTACATGAGCGTTACATGATCGGTATGAATGATAAATTCATGAGGGCGAAGATAGTGTTCCCATTCATGCAAAACACGGACTAAAGCATATAGCTCTTTGTCATTGATGGGGTAATTGAGTTGCGCTCCAGAAAGTTTCTCGCTAAAGTAAGCTTTGGGGCGCTTCTCTTGCGTTAACACACCTCCTATGTTTTTACTGCTAGCATTGCAATGAATTTCAAAAGGTTTGTCAAATTTGGGTAAAGCAAGCACGGGAGCATGAGTAAGCAAGTTCTTAATCTCATTGAAAGCGGTATCTTGGGATGGTCCCCAAACAAAAGGCGCATTCTTCTTGCTCAAAGCATGCAAAGCAGAAGCAATAGTGCTAAAATCTTTCACAAAACGACGATAGAAACCCGCAAGGCCAAGAAAGCGACGCACTTGTTGCAAGTTGGTTGGTTGTAGCCAAGTCTTAATAGCATTGATCTTGGACTCATCAACATGAACACCCTTGGAAGAGACAACAAAACCCAAGAAAACAAGCTTATCAACGCCAAAAAGGCATTTCTCCATATTAGCATAGAGACACTCTTTTCAAAGAGTTTGTAAAATGGTTCGGACATGGGTGACATGCTCTTTGAGAGACTTGCTAAAAACAAGGATATCATCGAAGTAGACCACAACAAACACACCAATGTAAGGGCGAAAGACATGATTCATAAGACACATAAAAGTTCCCGGTGCTTCCGAGAGACCCATAGGCATGAATAACTCTTCAACACTCTTGGTTCCTTTCTTGAGTAGTTGAAGTTTCTTGAAGAGGTCGCGCTTGTAGTAGGTAGGTGCAAAGCGTGCTCTCATGACATCCTTATTTGCGCCCATGTAGTGATGGGTGGTTCACCTCTTGCCTCTCGGCGCTCGATAACTTGTTCCCATCAAATGAGTCTTGGAACTCAAGGTATGCCATTGCGATCTTCTTCTCTTCTTCAAAGTTGTGCAAACGGAAGATTTTGTCGACCTTCAATGCCCATGAAAGGTACTCTTCGAGATCTTTGCTTCCGTTGAACTTGGGCATGGTGAACTTGAGCTTGCCTAGCATTGCTCTTCATTGTGTTGGGGTCAGGGATGATGACGCCCGTGTTGTTGATGATTGTTAAACTCGTTGTGCTCTTGACGAGTGATGAGGACATCAATACCATTGTTACACCCACAACCCCTGCCGCTATACATACTGGACCAATTATTAGAGCTCGCGCACGCCAATTAAATTATCAGGTACTTTCGTTTCTTGGTAATGATTCTAATGTTCATGAGAATATGATGCTGCCTAAATTGGATACATTTGTTTTTGCTTACAAATGAAGGGCTTGGCATGGATAAGAGGGATGAACACTGGAGCAAGACCAAGCTTGGAGATGATGGCATGCGCAAGGGGATCAAGAACGGAGTTACAAGTGATGACTTCAGGACTTTGGAGCCACCATAAGGAGTGCATGAAGCCTTGGATGAAATATACAAGATGACACTTCATAAATTTCATCCAGAGGCTATTCTAGGTGCTGCTTCACCTTATTATTGGGCCAGGCCCATGTATTTTCGAAATACTTAAGTATAGGCTGTTTTTAGAGTCTGTATGTGCGGGGAAACAAGATTTAGGGTTGGTTTCGGACCCCTCCTCCAAGGGCCACGAAATGCCCCCCCTCTTCCTCCATATATACAGCCCTTAGGGCATTGTTTAGACTTTGGTTTTTGTTTAAACTCATAGCTGCAACTTCGTATACTTCGTTTGTGTCCAACGACCAGACCAAGACGTCATAGAACCCCACCTTCATTAATAAAGCTTTCCTCTTGTATTCGCGATATCCAGATTGCAATCTCAGTTTCTTTCTTGTTCTTCGTTTGCTTGCAGGAAATAGACCCTCATGGTCAGGTTGATCGTGCTCCGGCGTGGTCAATAATTGTCGGAAGTTGGTTCAGTGATTGCTAATGCGCGACGTCTACGCACGTTCATGGTCGGACCGTCAAAGTCGACTCCCATAGAAAACGATATCTATCTCATCGAAACATTGGGACACCTTCGCCTCTATCAAGTGGTATCAGAATTCCAGGTTGGTCGGTGAGATTTTACAATTTTTCATAGTTTAGATCGAGTCCGTTCTTCATACCGAAAAAGCCAAAAAAAATGGGGTTAAGTCATCATATCCGAACCAATCCGAGCCTTTGCATAATCTTTTTAGGGTTTTGCATTGTTGAATTTGCGGTTGCATCATCGGGTCTAGTTGTTGTTCTTATCGTCTAGTTTCCTTTAGAGTTTCGAGTTTTGTTCACAAGTTGTCATGCCGCTGCCGCACCATCGTCATCGTTCGTACCACGTACCACCACCGCCAACATATTCCTTACCGCTGCCATATACATCCGCCTGTCCACCACTAATCCGAGTCCACATATATATCCGCCTGTCCACCAATAATCCGAGTCCACATATACATCTGCCTGTCCACCACCAATCCGAGTCCACATATACATCTGCCTGTCCACCACCAATCCGAGTTCTTTTCATATTAGGTTTGTTTTCGTGATCCATCTAGTTTTCGTTTTGTGTTTCCTTGCCTGAGTAGGTCTCAGAAAAAAAATAGTCTAGAGACCCCCGGGCAGTTTTTAGGCTTTTCTGAGTCTTTTGAGCCACGTGCCATCATAGTGATTTTTTGTCGCACTTTTTCGTCGTCGCAGCCCTGATTTCTGAAAGAAAAGTCAAAAAAAAAATTCATGCCCATCCTGTCAGTTTGACGAGGGAAGAGTTTTGAGACACTCGCCATTAGAGTGATCTTTCATAAAAAAAGAGGAGCGCCAAAAAAACAAAACGAAAAAAGTTCCAAAGTGTGCTTTTCCCTTGTTTACGTGCAGCGCTGTGATTTTATTAGTATTCTAGGCTCGCATCTCTAGCACGGTCTAGCCTAGGACCAGCACAGTACCGTCGTTGAGCATTTATTCAATTTTGCATCTCTGAATTGATTATTGCTGACCCTTTTTGATACCATATTATAAGCCTTCGTAGCTCCACATACATCTACGTCGTGTGTTTGACTCTCCCTGGTAATCTCTCTATCCAAGCTATGAGAGTTTTGACTACGACGGTTGCCGATCACCACCTGCTGCTGGGTAAGAACTGGTAAGAATTTGAGATTTGCTTGACGGATTTGTGACACTCACTACCACCTCTTGTTAGTTGATAGAGGCGAGGGTGTCCCGATGTTTCGATGAGATGGTGGCTATCGTTTTCTGTGGGAGTCGACCTTGATGATCCGACTACGAACGTGCGAGACGTCGCACCTTAGCAATCGCTAAACCAACTTCTGAGGGGTTATTGACCATGTCGGAGCACGATCAACCTGACCACGAGGGTCTATTTCCTGCGAGCAAACGAAGAACAAGCAAGAAACTGAGATTCCAATCTGGATATTGTGAATATAAGATGGAAGCTTTATTGATCAAGGTGGGGTTCTATGACGCCTTTGTCTCGTCGTTGAACACAAACGAAGTACGCGAAGTTGCAGCTATGGCAAACTTTAATCTAAAAAAAACCCAAAGTCCAAACGACGCCCTAAGGGATGTATATATGGAGGAAGAGGGGGAATTTCATGGCCCTTGGAGGAGGGGTCCGAAACCAACCCTAACTCTTGTTTCCCCACACATACGGACTCTAAAAACAGCCTATACTTAAGTATTTCGAAAATACATGGGCCTGGCGCAATAATAAGGTGACGCAACACCTAGAATAGCCTCTGGACGAAATCTATAAAGTGGCATCTTGTATATTTCGTCCAAGGCTTCATGCACTCATTATGGTGGCTTCAAAGTCCTGAAATCATCACTTGTAACTCTGTTCTTGATCCCCTTGCGCATGCCATCATCTCCATGCTTGAACTTGCTCCAAGGTTCATCCTTCTTGTCCAAGCTAGGCCCTTCATTTGTCAGCAAAACAAATGTATCCAATTTAGGCATCATCATATTCTCATGAACAATAGAATCGTTACCAAGAATTGAAAGTACCTGATAATTCAATTGGTGTGCGCGAGCTCTAGTAATTGGTCCAGTATGTATACCAACAGGGGTTGTGGTGTAACAATGGTATTGATGTCCTCATCATCCTCCCCTTCTTGAAATGAAGTCTTCCTCGACAAAAGCTCATCTTCCTCACCCAAATAAGGCTTCAAATCTGCAATGTTAAAAGTGGGACTAACCCCAAAATCTGCAGGCAGCTCAAGTTTATATGCATTATCATTTATTTTCTCTAACACCTTAAAAGGACCATCAGCACGTGGCATTAGCTTTGATTTGCGCAAATTAGGATATCTATCCTTACGCAAATGTAACCAAACAAGATCTCCAGGTGCAAACACAACATGTTTTCTACCCTTATCTCCAGCAACTTTATATTTAGCATTCATACGCTCAATGTTTTCCTTAGTTAACCCCTGCATTTCTAAAATCAATTCAACACGTTCTTTAGCATCAAAAGTAACCTTCTGCGAAGATGGAAGAGGCAACAAATCAATAGGTGCATGAGGTAGGAAACCCTACACAATTTCAAAAGGGCACATCTTAGTAGTAGAATGCAATGAATGATTATAAGCAAATTCAATATGAGGCAAGCATTCTTCCCACATTTTCTTATTATTCTTCAAAACAACCCTAAGCATAGTAGAAAATGTTCTATTGACTACTTCAGTTTGTCCATCAGTTTGGGGGTGACAAGTAGTACTAAAAAGCAGTTTAGTCCCCAACTTAGCCCATAAACATCTCCAAAAGTGGCTAAGAAATTCAGTATCACGATCAGAAACAATAGTATTTGGCAAACCATGCAAGCGAATAATTTCACGAAAGAACAAATCAACAACATTAACAGCATCATCGCTTTTATGACATGGTATAAAGTGTGCCATTTTCGAGAACCTATCCACGACAACAAATATGCTATCCCACCCCTTCTTTGTTTGAGGTAAACCTAAAACAAAGTCCATAGATATATCCTCCCAAGGAACACTAGGTACAGGCAAAGGCATATATAAACCATGAGGATTGAGTCGTGACTTAGCTTTTTGACATGTAGTGCAGCGAGCAACAAAACGCTCAGCATCCTGTCTCATCTTTGGCCAAAAGAAATGTGTAGCAAGTATATCCTCCGTCTTCTTGACGCCAAAGTGTCCCATTAGTCCTCCTCCATGCGCCTCCTGCAACAACAAAAGACGAACAGAGCTAGTTGGAATGCATAGCCTGTTAGCACGAAACACAAATCCATCATTAAGAATGAACTTGTTCCAAGTTCTCCCTTCCTTACAATTCTGCAATACATCTTTCAATTCAGCATCATGCACATATTGATCTTTGATGGTCTCCAAACCAAATATTTTAAAGTCAAGTTGTAAAAGCATAGTATAAGGACGAGACAATGCATCAATTATAACATTTTCTTTACCCTTCTTGTGTTTAATGACATAACGGAAAGTCTCCATGAATTCAATCCATTTAGGATGTCTACGGTTCAGTTTTGCTTGACTTTTAATGTGTTTCAAAGATTCATGATCAGAATGTACAACAAATTCCTTGGGCCGTAAATAATGTTGCCATGTTTCTAAGGTCCGAACAAGAGCATATAATTATTTATCATAAGTAGAATAGTTCAGACTAGGTCCACTCAATTTTTCAGAAAAGCATGCAACAGGTTTGCCATCTTGTAATAACACACCTCCTAAGCCAATTCCAGTAGCATCACATTCAAGCTCAAAAGTCCTATTAAAATCAGGCAGTTGGAGTAAAGGAGCATGTGACAAGTTATCTTTCAATTCCATGAAGGCTTCTTCCTGTGCGGTACCCCAAACAAAAGGCACATCCTTCTTTGTATGCTCGTTGAGAGGTGCAGCAATTTTGCTGAAATCTCTCACAAAACGCCTATAGAAACCTGCGAGGCCAAGGAAACTCCTCACTTCTGTGACCTTTTTGGGCTGCAGCCAACTCTCAATAGCTTCAATCTTGGCTTTATCAACTTCAATTCCCTATGGAGTAACAACATAGCCAAGAAAAGATACTCGGTCGGTGCAAAAGGTGCACTTTCCAAGGTTACCAAACAAACGTGCATCACGTAGACCAATAAAAACAAGACGTAAATGTTCCAAATGTTCCTCCAAACATTTGCTATAAATCAATATGTCATCAAAGTAAACTACCACAAATCGTCCAATGAAAGCATGTAAAAATTCGTTCATTAATCTCATGAAAGTACTAGGTGCATTAGTTAACCCAAAAGGCATGACTAACCACTCATATAATCCAAACTTAGTTTTAAATGTTGTTTTCAATTCATCTCCCAAATTCATACAAATTTGATGGTATCCACTACGCAAATCAACTTTGGAGAATATTGTAGAGCCACTCAATTCATCAAGCATATCATCTAGCCTAGGAATAGGATGACGATAACGAATAGTAATATTATTAATGCCTCTACAATCAACGCACATACACGAGTACCATCCTTTTGGCACTAAAATGATAGAAACAACACAGGGACTAAGGGATTCGCGTATATAACCTTTGTCGAGAATTTCTTGTACTTGACGCATAATCTCCTTCGTCTCCTCTGGATTGGTACGGTATGGTGCACGGTTGGGTAATGATGCACCGGGAATTAAGTCAATTTGATGCTCAATCCCTCGAATAGGTGGTAATCCCGGTGGCACATCTTGTGGAAAGACGTTAGCGAACTCCTGCAAAATGTTAGTGACAGCAAGAGGCAAAGAGGAAGACACGTACTCGAATGAAAATAATGCCTCTTTGCACACAAAAGCATAGCAAATAAATTTGCCAAAATCTAGATCATCAATATAAGATTTGGTGGCAAGTAAGCATGCACTTTCGAATTTAATTTCAGAAGCAACACTAGATGGTTTATTATTAGGCTTCATTTGTTGCTCAAATTCTTTTGCCACAATCTGATTTTCACTCTTATTTTTCTCCTGTTTTGCTTTATTAGCTCTATTAATATCATCTTTCAAAATGGAATCAGGACTCATAGGAAGCAAAGTAATATTTTTATCCTTACGAACAAGAGTATACTGATTGTTTCTACCATGGTGTATAGAATTTTTATCAAATTGCCATGGTCTACCAAGTAATAAGGAACATCCTTGCATAGGTACCACATCACAATCAACATAATCAACATATGTAGAGATACTAAAATGCACACGAACAGTACGTGTTACCTTAACCTTGCCGTTGTTGTTGAACCATTGGATGTAGTAAGGATGTGGATGTGGTCTTGTGGTGAGAGATAGCTTCTCCACCATCTCCATGCTAGCCAAGTTATTGCAGCTCCCTCCATCTATGATGACGCGAGCATAATGTTCCTTCACAACACCCTTTGTATGGAACAAATTATGCCTCTGATTTTTCTCAGCTTGTGTAACCTGCACACTCAAAACACGTTGAGCAACTAAACATTCATACCTGTCAGCATCTTCAGCAGCCATGTATTGCGCCTCATGATCAAAATCATCTCCACCATGTTCTTCATGTGTAATAAGAGCCAAAGTCTCCTCATCATAGTCACTAGCGGACTCATACCCACCATCCTCAGTACCAATCATCACATGCTGAGATTTGCATTCTCTCACAAAATGTCTTCTTCCCTTACAACAATGACAAATAATATCACTTGTGTGCCCTGTTGATGCCATGGAAGAAGAAGACTCTGTGCAGGCCCGACAGGTGTGCTCTTGGCAGATAGTGGTGGTTGCGCCTGCTTTCTTGTATCACGGCTGGAGGTGCCACCTAATGGAGATGCTGGTGCAATGGAAGTAGAGGATGCACGTGGTGTCCATGATGAAGATCGACCTGCAGAAAAGTTAGTTCGCGCCAATGTATGTCGATCCTGCACTTCATGTACAGCTTTACAAGGAAGATGGAATAAAAGAGTGATATTATTATACTCCTTATACTCTAGAATGGTCTGAATCTCTCTATTTAATCCACCCATAAAACGTGCTAGCTTCATTGTCCTCAACAATACCACATCTAATCATGCCAGTTTGTAATTCCTGATAATATTCTTCTACATAATTTTTTCCTTGTCTTAAACGCTGCAATTTTTGAAGTAATTCACATTGATAATATGGTGGAACCCAACGAGTACGCATAGCACTTTTCAAAGCAGCCCAAGTAGCTGGAATAGGATATAATCTACAATGTTCAGACCACCAAACACATGCAAAACTAGTGAAAGCACAAACAGCAGCAGGAACACGTCTCTGCTCGGGATATTGTAAACATGTAAAACGTTGTTCACTTTCTAACTCCCAAGTAAGATATATATCAGGAACATATCTACCCTCAAATGGTGGAATATTCAATTTTAGTTTAGGAAGATGGTCATGATCTCGTACATCAGGTGCAGCCCTACCGTTGCGATGATATACCTGAGGACGACCTGGTGGTGGTGGTGCTGGTGGTTGCACGTAGTTCTGATTTGGATCAACCTCATCCTCATAATGGTCAGCCACCTCTACAGTAGCAGAAGGAGCTACAGAAGCATCAACAACGGCACCAGAATTTTTCCCAGGGTCAATGGGAACGCGCTGTGCTCGTCCCACTTGATTTGGAAGGCGACGTTGTTGTTGTTGTTGTTGTTGTAGAGGTGCGTTAGGCGCAGCCGGTGGTGGGGGTGGCAGACGCGCGAGCAATTCTTTAAACTTGTTATCGAACTTTGTTTCGAACGTCTTCTCCATGCCATCTATCTTCTCAATGGCCTCTTCAGATCTGTTTAGCACATCTTGCACCTGTCCACTCATCATTTGCTAAAATTTATCATGCAACTCCTTATTCGTCATGTTCTCCTAGTCAGTCTCGTCGGCTTGTGATCCTGCCATGGTTAGCAGCAACGGAAACACATAATAATATGATCCTATAGACTACTAACAAGAGGTGGTGGCGGGTGTCACAAATCTGTCAAGCAAATCTCAAATTCTTACCAATTCTTACCCAGCAGCAGGCGGTGATCGGCAACCGCCGCAGTCAAAACTCTCAAAGCTTGAATAGAGCGATTAACAGGGAGAGTCAAACGCACAATGTTGATTTCTGTGGAGCTTGGAAGGCTTATAATATGGTAGCAAAAAGGGTCAGCAATAATCAATTTAGAGATGCAAAGTTGAATAAACGCTCAACGACGGTACTGTGCTGGTCCTAGGCTAGACCGTACTAGAGACGCGAGCCTAGAACACGAACAAAATCACGGCACGACACGTAAACAAGGGTGGAGCACTCTCTGATTTTTTTCTTTTTTTCACTTTTTTTGCTCCGCAACAATTTATTTTTTGAAAAAGTCTACAAATGGTCTAAAAACTGCCAAGCCAGAATTTTCCAGACTTAGTTTTTTTTGAGTTTGGAACTATTTTCCTACTGCGGGTAGCACGGAAGTTGGGGAGTCCGACCCTGTCATGACTTGAAGAATCGCGTGATCCGGAACTCGAAAACAAAGCAACAAATACTGGACTTGGACTAGTAGCGGATATGAATCTGGTGGAACTCGGACTGGTGGCGGCGATGACTCTGGTGGAACTCGGACTGGTGGTTGTATATGGCGATGGTATATCTATACTCGGATTGGTGGTGGTATATGGCGATGGTATATGCGGACTCGGATTGGTTGTTGTATATGGTGATGGTAATGACAATGGTGCGGCGGCGGCGTGACAACCTTTGAATAGAACTCGAAACTCTAAGGGACTAGACGCTAAGACCAGCAACTCGACACGATAATGCAACCGCAAATTCAACAAAGCAAAACTCTAAAAGAACTATGCAAAGGATCAGATTGGTTCAGATATGATGAACTAACCCTAATTTTTTTGGCTTTTTTCGTGGATTGTAGGTATGAAGAACAGACTCGATCTAAACTACGAAAAATTGTAAAATCTCACCAAGCAACCTCGAAATCTGATACCACTTGATAGAGGCGAGGGTGTCCCGATGTTGCAATGAGATGGTGGATATCTTTTTCTGTGGGAGTCGACCTTGACGATCCGACTACGAATGTGCGGGATGTCGCGCCTGAGCAACCGCTAAACCAACTTCCGAGGGGTTATTGACCATGCCGGAGCATGATCAACCTGACCACGAGGGTCTGTTTCTTGCGAGCAAACAAAGAACAAGCAAGAAACTAAGATTGCAATCTGGATATTGCAAATATAAGATGAAAGCTTTATTGATCAAGGTGGGGTTCTGTGACGCCTTTGTCTGGTCGTTGAACACAAACAAAGTACGCGAAGTTGTAGCCATGGCGAACTTTAATCTAAACAAAACCCGAAGTCTAAACGACGCCCTTGGAGGAAGAGGGGGGAATTTCGTGGCCCTTGGAGGAGGGGTCCGAAACAAACCCTAACTCTTGTTTCCCCATAAATACGGACTCTAAAAACAGCCTATACTTAAGTATTTCGAAAATACATGGGCCTGGCCCAATAATAAGGTGACGCAGCACCTAGAATAGCCTCTGGACGAAATTTATGAAGTGGCATCTTGTATATTTCGTCCAAGGATTCATGCACTCTTTATGGTGGCTTCAATGTCCTGAAATCATCACTTGTAACTCCGTTCTTGATCCCCTTGTGCATACCATCATCTCCATGCTTGAACTTGCTCCAAGGTTCATCCTTCTTGTCCAAGCTAGGCCCTTCATTTGTATGAAAAACTATTGTATCCAATTTAGGTATCATCATATTCTCATGAACATTAGAATCGTTACCAAGAAACGAAAGTACCTGATAATTCAATTGGTATGCACGAGCTCTAGTAATTGGTCCAGTATGTATAGCAGCAGGGGCTGTGGGTGTGACAAAGGTATTGATGTCCTCATCATTAGTAGTCTATAGTATCATATTCTTGTGTGTTTCGATTGCCGCTAACCATGGCAGGATCACAAGCCGACGAGACTGACTGGGAGAACATGACGAATAAGGAGTTGCATGATAAATTTTAGCAAATGATGAGTGGACAGGTGCAAGATGTGCTAAGTAGATTGGAAGAGGCCATGGAGAAGATAGATGGCATGGAGAAGACGTTTGAAACAAAGCTCGATAACAAGTTTAATGAATTCCTCGCGCGTCTTCCGCCACCACCACCGGCTGCACCTAACGCACCTCTACAACAACAAACAACAACAACAACAACAACAACAACAACAACAACAACAACAACAACAACAACAACAACAACAACAACAACAACAAAAACAACAACAACAACAACAACACCACCAACACCAACACCAACAACTACCTCCACGTCGGGAAACAGCCCTCCGCCGAGCGAGCCGTCTCCCTCTTGCGCCTGGCCAAACTGTTGGTGCTGCTGTTGATACTTCTATGGCTTCTGCTGCTGATGCGGTGGAGGATGATTTTGCAGGAGATTACGAGGATGAGGTTGATCAAAATCGGAACTACGTGCAACCGCCAACACCACAACCACTAGATCGTCCACATGCAAATAATCGCAATGGTAGGGCTCCCCCTCAGGTACGAGATCATGACCATCTCCCTAAACTGAAATTAAATATTCCACCATTTGAGGGTAGATATGTTCCTGATATATATCTTACTTGGGAGTTAGAAACTGAACAACAATTTACATGTTCACAATATCCCGAGGAGAGACGTGTTCCTGCTGTTGTTTGTGCGTTCACTAGTTTTGCGTGTGTTTGGTGGTCTAAGCATTGTAGATTGCATCCTATTCCAGCTACTTGGGCGTCTTTGAAAACTGCTATGCGTACTCATTGGGTTCCACCATATTATCCACGTGAATTACTTCAAAAATTGCAGTGTTTAAGACAAGGAAAAACTATGTAGAAGAATATTATCAGGAATTACAAACTAGCATGATTAGATGTGGTATTATTGAGGAGAACGAAGATATGGTTGCACGTTTTATGTGTGGATTAAATAGAGAGATTCAGACCATTCTAGAGTATAAGGAGTATACTAATATCACTCGTTTATTCCATCTTGCTTGTAAAGCTGAACGTGAAGTGCAGGATCGACAGGCATTGGCGCGAACTAACTTTTCTGCAGGTCGATCTTCATCATGGACACCACGTGCATCCTCTACTTCCATTGCACCAGCATCTCCATTAGGTGCCATCTCCAGCCGTGATACAAGAAAGCAGGCACAACCACCACTATCTGCCAAGAGCACACCTGTCGGGCCTGCGTAGAGCTCTTCTTCTTCCATGGCATCAACAGGGCACACAAGTGATATTATTTGTCATCATTGTAAGGGAAGAGGACATTTTGCGAGAGAATGCAAATCTCAACGTGTGATGATTCCTACTGAGGATGGTGGGTATGAGTCCGCTAGTGACTATGATGAGGAGACTTTGGCTCTTATTACACATGAAGAACACGGTGGAGAGGATTCTAATCATGAGACGCAATACATGGCTGCTGAAGATGCTGATAGGTATGAATGTTTAGTTGCTCAACGTGTTTTGAGTGTGCAGGTTACACAAGCTGAGCAAAATCAGAGGCATAATTTGTTCCATACAAAGGGAGTTGTGAAGGAACGTTCTGTTCACGTCATCATAGATGGAGGGAGTTGCAACAACTTGGCTAGCATGGAGATGGTGGAGAAGCTATCTCTCACCACAAGACCGCATCCACATCCTTACTACATCCAATGGTTCAATAATAGCGGCAAGGTTAAGGTAACACATACTGTTCGTGTGCATTTTAGTATCTCGACATATGCTGATTATGTTGACTG
Organism: Triticum urartu; assembly: GCF_003073215.2. NCBI lineage: Eukaryota > Viridiplantae > Streptophyta > Magnoliopsida > Poales > Poaceae > Triticum > Triticum urartu. The sequence continues at coordinate 214,941,417 of NC_053023.1, read as the reverse complement.
TGATGTGGTACCCATGCAAGCATGTTCCTTATTACTTGGTAGACAATGACAATTTGATACAAATTCTGTACACCATGGTAGAAATAATCAGTATACTCTTGTTCATAAGGATAGTCATATTACTTTGCTTCCTATGACTCCTGAATCCATTTTGAAAGATGATATTAATAGAGCTAATAAAGCAAAACAGGAGAAAAATAAGAGTGAAAATCAGATTGTGGCAAAAGAATTTGAGCAACAAATGAAACCTAATAATAAACCATCTAGTGTTGCTTCTGAAATTAAATTGAAAAGTGCATGATAACTTGCCACAAAATCTGATATTGATGAGCTAGATTTCAACAAATCTGTTTGCTATGCTTTTGTGTGCAAAGAGGCATTATTTTCTTCCAAGGATGTTCCTTCCTCTTTGCCCCCTATTGTCACTAACATTTTGCAGGAGTTCCCCGATGTGCCTTCCTCTTTGCCCCCTATTACCACCTATTCGAGGGATTGAGCATCAAATTGACTTAATTCCCGGTGCATCGCTACCCAACCATGCACCATACCGTACCAATCCAGAGGAGACAAAGGAGATTATGCGTCAAGTACAAGAGCTGCTCGACAAAGGTTACATACGCGAATCTCTTAGTCCTTGTGTTGTTCCTATTATACTAGTGCCTAAAAAGGATGGTACGTCGCGTATGTGTGTTTATTGTAGAGACATTAATAATATTATTATTCATTATCATCATCCTATTCCTAGGCTAGATGATATGCTTGATGAATTGAGTGGCTCTACAATTTTCTCGAAAGTTGATTTGCCTAGTGGATACCATCAAATTCGTATGAAAGTGGGAGATGAATGGAAAACAACATTTAAAACTAAGTTTGGTTTATATGAGTGGTTAGTCATGCCTTTTGGGTTAATTAGTGCACTTAGTACTTTCATGAGACTAATGAACGAAGTTTTACGTGCTTTCATTGGACGATTTGTGGTAGTCTATTTTGATGATATACTGATTTATAGCAGATCTTTGGAGGAACATTTGGAACATTTACCTGTTGTTTTTATTGCTCTACGTGATGCACGTTTGTTTGGTAACCTTGGGAAGTGCACCTTCTGCACCGACCGAGTATCTTTTCCTGGCTATGTTATTACTCCACAGGGAATTGAAGTTGATAAAGCCAAGATTGAAGCTATTGAGAGTTGGCCGCAGCCCAAACCGTCACACAAGTGAGGAGTTTTCTTGGCCTCGCTGGATTCTATAGGCGTTTCGTGAGAGATTTCAGCACCATTGCTACACCTCTCAACGAGCTTAGAAAGAAGGATGTACCTTTTGTTTGGGGTGCCGCACAGGAAGAAGCCTTCACGGTATTGAAAGATAAGTTGACACATGCTCCTTTACTCCAACTTCCTGATTTTAATAAGACTTTTGAGCTTGAATGTGATGCTAGTGGAATTGGATTAGGAGGTGTCTTATTACAAGATGGAAAACTTGTTGCATACTTTTCTGAAAAAATTGAGTGGGCCTAGTCTGAACTATTCTACTTATGATAAAGAATTATATGCTCTTGTTCAGACATTAGAAACATGGCAACATTTTTTATGGCCCAAGGAATTTTTTATACATTCTGATCATGAATCTTTGAAACACATTATAAGTCAAGCAAAACTGAACCATAGACATGCTAAATGGGTTGACTTCATTGAGACTTTCCCTTATGTCATTAAAAACAAGAAGGGTAAAGAAAATATCATTGCTGGAGCATTGTCTCGTCGTTATACTATGCTTTCACAACTTGACTTTAAAATATTTGGTTTGGAGACCATCAAAGATCAATATGTGCATGATGCTGAATTTAAACATGTATTGCAGAATTGTAAGGAAGGGAGAACTTGGAACAAGTTCTTTCTTAACGATGGATTTGTGTTTCGTGCTAACATACTATGCATTCCAGCTAGCTCCGTTCGTCTTTTGTTGTTGAAGGAGGCGCATGGAGGAGGACTAATGGGACACTTTGGCGTCAAGAAGACGGAGGATATACTTGCTGTCAGGACCGGATTTTCGGGATATAAATTTCCCAGAAAATGGCCCTTGTGCTCACCAGCCCCAGGATTACTCTTAGCTGATGAGGCACCAACTTGATAAAGAAATTCCAAGCAAGGTACATAATATGTAGTACAAGACCATTCTGGCCTATGGGTACAACAATTTGTTTCTAGTGGTTGGTGGCGGAAGCGGTTTGCGGATCATCAGCGTCTATGGGACTCCATTTCCCACAGGAACAACTGACCAGGATAACTCCTATCTTCGCGAGGCTGCTATCACCATTGCATAGGTTCCGGGGCTGTCATCACAACGCTCCTCTCCACGCAAGAAATCTGGCCAAGACAATAGCCAGGGACAAGCCAGTGAGTACTTTGAATGTACTCGCAAACATTAAGAACACAGGTATAATATAGCCACTGATAATCATGCTTTGAAATATTCTATGATCACTTCGTCAGTTATGAAATAAGGTTCATGATGCACGCAAGCAGATCATTCAAATAAAACATGAGTAAACAATCTAGGAGTAGAAATGAAAAGCACCGATCGAGTGTCTGAAGCAACGGCTCGAAAGAATAATAATATGAAGCATGTCGCAGTCGGGCGTCTGAGCGACACCACATAAAGGGCTTATAAATAAAAGGAATAACAAGCATGCCACAGTTGGGCGTCTGTGCAACACCACATAAAGGGCTTATAAGTAAATGAAATAACAAGCATGCCACAGTCGGGCGTCTATGCGACACCACATAAAGGGCTTATAAGTAAATGAAATAACAAGCATGCCACAGTCGGGCGTCTGAGCGACACCACATAAAGGGCTTATATATAAAAATAATCATAGTGAATATCCAGGAGGTGGAACCGTCCCAGGGATACTCATTAATTTCAAATAATACAATTGATTAGTCCACAATAATAATAATCATAATCATCATATGTCACATGTCATAATCAATGTTCTGGTTTAGTAGTTTTCCTCCGAACACCGACACTAAGACCGACACTTGACCCATCCCAGACTGTAGTCCTTAACCATGGACACGACTATTCGAATAGGTATAATATCTATGCAGAGGGTGTACTATTTACCCACTAGCAACGGATTCCTTTAGTCCATCAGGACTAATTCCGTCTACGGTCATTCATTCGAAAACACACCTGACCGCACACACCAGCTTAACTTACCAGTGTCTGGAATCACCTATGACACCTGTCAAGCGAAACTCTAAGTGGGGAGGCTACAACCTCGCTTAGCATGGGATCAAACTTATATCGCGCGCTCTAAGGGGTGCCCCCCTCTCGGTCCCAACCGGAAACACCCATGCCCCCAGACCAGGTGGCATGCCTACCGGATGCAGCCGGTATCTTCCACCATGGCCTCTTTGTACGGTGTGTGCTAGGACAGGGGTTGACAACTTACTGAACCGTACCCTACCTACGGCAGGGACAAGTGGCAGCACGAAACAAGTATGGGGGTTACTGGAACAAGACTCGATCTACGGCTGACTCAGGAGGTTTAAGTATTCCTGCATGGTTAGCTCAAGAATTGTATTTCACATCCATCAGACAGAACTACCACTCATCATACCTCCCCATGCCCCACCGGTCATAATCGTCTCAACGAGGGACAAGCTCGTGTCTACCCAAGACAGAGGCTTTCCTGGATCCTTCCCGATAGGCATGAGAGGCATATGAGGGGGATTTCTATCGCAAACATATCTAATGCCAACAGCATGAAATCGTCAATATGCATTATGATCGTATCATCGCATAGAATAACAAAATCTCCGAGACAAGATGGGTTGCAACCGTATCAACAACGCCAGACAATATTATGCCAGGGTTCAGAATGCTTGCCTTCAAGTTGTGGAGAGGCAGGGTGCATTCCAAAACTTTTGAAAGTTTTCTTCTCCCTCTCCAAAATCCTATTTTAAATAAATTTGAATTAACACATACTTTAAAAATAGCACAAAAAAGTTGTTTGGAAAATTTTGAAATAAATATGAAAATAAACTAGACAAAATTTGGGAAACAACAGAAAAAGAATCAAGTCATTTGGATTTATATTTAAAAAGATATAGCCAGTCAAAGTTTCAGTCTAACTCTGTTTTTTAAATAAAACAGAAAAGAAAACGTTTTGATGAGAATACGCTATCGAAGCAGGGGAGACGTACTTGGGGGTTTTACGCTTCCACTTAAAACCACGCAGGCCGGCTCGGGTCACTGACAGTGGCTCCAGGGGGCCCACTGGTCAGGTTTGACCAGTCGTTCCCTGCCTCCTTCCTCCTCTGTCCGAGCCGAGGCGGGGTTCCTGCGATCAACGCCGGTGAACGGCGGCTTCCCGCGGGCTCCGGAGGGTAGGGATGGATCCGCGAGACCGGGGCGGTCCTCCCGGTGGTTGTTGGGTTGGCGGGGGTGGAGGGAGTCGCCGGCGGCGAGCTCCGCGGCGGAGGAAGCTTCGGGTGGTATTGGGGTTATGGGCTGCGGTGGTTCCCCATCGCAGCTGAGGGCTTGGGCGGCTCCGTAAGATCGAGGGGAAGAGGACGGTGGCTCTGGAGGGGCGGGGGAGGCTCTGGTTGTGACTGAATGGACCGGAGGGCGGCGGCGGCTGTACTGGCCGGAGATGGGGGAGACGGCCTTCCACCGTTGATTGCGGGCTAGGGGAGCTCCAGAGGGTTGGCTTGAGGTTGCCTAAGGGCCTAGGAAAGCTCGGCGGTCCTTTTATAGTGCAACGAGTTCGGTTCCGCGGCGTTGGATTAGAACGACGGTGAACCGCCATTCTGTTGCTGCAGGGGGGGACGTGGCGGCGACGAGCGCTTGCAGACGAGCTTGTGGATGAGCTCGGACTGCTCCAGAGGGCAGCTGGCTCACGCGTGTGGCTCGGGCGGCGCCGTCCATGGCAGAGGTTGCTATGGCCGCCCTCTTGCTTCCATGGCCGACCTGACGGCGGCGCTGTAGGGCGCCAGGAGGGGGCCAGGATGGCTCTGCAGCAAGGGAGGGGTCGGGCGTGCTGGCTGTGCGAGGGGGTGGCGAGAACGAACACGTGGAGGCGGTAGTGGGGACGCGGCGACTCGGTGCGCGCGTGTGCAAAACGTGCACTCTGGGCACGCCCAGCGCACGCACGCTACGTGCTCGACGCAATGCCAGAGCGTGCTAGAGGATTAGGATGAGGCTGGGGATTAGTAGGCCTGGGTTAGTGTTAGCTAGGAGCTTAGTGGACATGTTGGTTGGGTCAGGGGGTCAAGTCCATAATGCAGACTAAAGATCATGCCAAAACTGTGCATGCACTCAAGGTGTTTGACAGAATGCCATGTGCATCTAGGCAACTCTTGGGGTGGCCAAAAGCTCCAGACCAGTGTCTCTTTAGATGATACAGAGGGTGGTAAGGTTAGTTTGTCAAAAGCAAGAACTTGTTAGTGCAAGTTCTTGAGAAAACCAATTCTGGACAGAAAGAAAAGGGCATAGTTTCATGGACTAAAATTACTCCAATGGGTCTACTCTCCTAGATTTAAGGGTTTAGTAGGGTGTTCTCCAGGTTTTTTTTCATAAAGCTGAATAATATACTCCTATTAACATCCCATAATTTTGGTGGAAGTTTTAAGGAAATATTTAAATAGGTTGTAGTGCAAAATTGCCCACTGGACCAGATTTGAAAACTTGGTGTAGAGCTCAAAATTTCCAATGAATAGAAGATATTTTTGCATAAAAGTGATTTAAAAACATCACATGACATCTCCAATTTTGGTTGAAGTTTTAGATAAATCTATCAAATGGTTGTAGTTCAAAAAGAGCTCCAAAACTAATGAAAAATCACTTTAAGGAATAAAGCTCAGAGAGAAATAGTTATGCAAATAAATCCACTGATAATAGGAATGTTTTTATTGAAGGGGCAAACAAGTCCAATAATATATTTGGAAAGTTTTCACTTGGGGTAAAAACTCCATAATAATAAGGAAAAGAATGGCTCTGAAATCAAAAGAAAATCCAGAAAATAAAGGTTTAAATTTCCTGGCAAAATTTTAATTAATAAAACACGGTTGAAATTTTTGGGGTGTCACACTTGCTACACATTTCTTTTGGCCACATATGAGATGGGATGTTGAGCGTTTGGTTGCTCGCTACACTACATGTCAAAAAGCTAAGTCACGACTCAATCCTCCTGGTTTATATATGCCTTTGCCTCTACCTAGTGTTCCTTGGGAGGATATATCTATGGACTTTGTTTTAGGTTTACCTTGAACAAAGAAGGGGAGGGAAAGCATATTTGTTGTTGTGGATAGGTTCTCGAAAATGGCACACTTTATACCATGTCATAAAAGCGATGATGCTGTTAATGTTGCTGATTTGTTCTTTCGTGAAATTATTCGCTTGCATGGTGTGGCAAATACTATTGTTTCAGATCGTGATACTAAATTTCTTAGCCATTTTGGAGATGTTTATGGGCTAAGTTGGGGGCTAAACTGCTTTTTAATACTACTTGTGACCCCCAAACTGATGGACAAACTGAAGTAGTCAATAGAACATTGTCTACTATGCTTAGGGCTGTTTTGAAGAATAATAAGAAAATGTGAGAAGAATGCTTGCTTCATATTGAATTTTCTTATAATCGTTCATTGCATTCTACTACTAAGATGTGCCCTTTTGAAATTGTGTATGGTTTCCTACCTCGTGCACCTATTGATTTGTTTGGGTGAGGAGGATGAGCTTTCGTCGAGGACGACTTCATTTCAAGAAGGGGAGGATGATGAGGACATCAATACCATTGTTACACCCACAGCCCCCGTTGCTATACATACTGGACCACTTACTAGAGCTCGTGCACGCCAATTGAATTATCAGGTACTTTCTTTTCTTGGTAACGATTCTAATGTTCATGAGAATATGATGCTGCCTAAATTGGATACATTTGTTTTGCTTACAAATGAAGGGCCTAGTTTGGACAAGAAAGATGTAACTTGGAGCAAGTTCAAGCATGGAGATGATGGCGTGCGCAAGGGGATCAAGAACAGAGTTACAAGTGATGATTTCAGGACTTTGAAGCCACCATAAGGAGTGCATGAAGCCTTGGACGAAATATACAAGATCCCACTTCATAAATTTCGTCCAGAGGCTATTCTAGGTGACGCGTCACCTTATTATTGGGCCAGGCCCATGTATTTTTGAAATGCTTAAGTATAGGCTGTTTTTGGAGTCCGTATGTGTGGGGAAACAAGAGTTAGGGTTGGTTTCAGACCCCTCCTCCTGGGCCACAAATTCCCCCTCGTCCTCCATATATACAGCCCTTAGGGCGTCGTTTAGACGTTGGGTTTTGTTTAGATTAAAGTTCGCCATAGCTGCAACTTCGCGTACTTCGTTTGTGTTCAACGACCAGACAAAGGCGTCACAGAACCCCACCTTGACCAATAAAGCTTTCATCTTATATTCGTAATATTCAGATTGCAATCTTAGTTTCTTGCTTGTTCTTCGTTTGCCTGCAGGAAACACACCTTCATGGTCAGGTTGATCGTGCTCCAGTGTGGTCAATAACCTCTCGGAGTTAGTGTAGCGATTGTTAAGGCACGACGTCCTCGCACGTTCTTAGTCGGATCGTCAAAGTCGACTTCCTCCAAAATGATAGCCACCATCTCATCAAAAGACGGGACACCTTTGCCTCTATCAGTACTACAAGGAGATGGAGATTGCCATGATAAGAGCCAACATCATGGAAGATGATGAGCAAACTATGGCACGTTTCTTGAATGGACTCAACCATCCTATCAAGAAGATCGCTGAATTCCAACCATACTCTAACCTCATGGAGCTAGTGCATCAAGCTACCAAAGCGGAACGTCAAGTGCAAGACGATTACAAGTATGCCAAGTTCTCATCCAAGTCCTACGGCTTCTCCAACAACCAAGCTTCAACGACAACAACACCGTCTACCAAGCCTTCTACAAGCAACATCGACAAGTCGAGTTCCAAGAAAGCTTCGTCAACTCCAAGTCATCCTCCTACTACAAGCAACTTCAAGCCGAGAGCTTCATCATCATCAACCCCCACCGATGAGACCGTCAAGACAAGTTCCTTCAAATCCTTCACATGCGGAGGCCGAGGCCACAAGTCCTACGAGTGCACCAACATGCGGACCATGATCATCAACGACGACGGAACCTACGACTCGCTGAGTGAAGGAGAAATGGACGCTCTTGAGCAAGTCGACATGCACCGGCAAGTGAACGATGAAGAGGAACAAGTCTTTTGCGATGAAGATTCAAGTCCTGCTCTTGTTGTCTCCAAGGTCTTGACTCTACAACATCACCAAGAAGAAGACCAAAGATGCCACATATTCCACACCAAGGCCGGCATGAATGGAAGATCCCTCAAGGTCATCATCGGTGGAGGGAGTTGTCATAATCTCGCAAGTGAAGAACTTTGCTCCAAGCTCCAATTGTCCAAGACGAAGCACCCACATCCATACAAAGTGCAATGGCTTAGCGACTCCGGCACTATCCAAGTCGAGCATCGAGTACAAGTCTCCTTCAAAATTGGTGCCTACAAAGACACCTTAGAGTGCGATGTCCTTCCAATGACCATTTGCCACCTTCTCCTTAGACGCCCATGGCAATTTGATAGAGGACTCATCCACAACGGTCGAACGAACCACTACATGATGTAGGGTAGAACCCTAATCGACCGATTCTTTCACGAAAGGAGCGGATCCCGCGAAGAACACGATGACCGCGAGAGGGAAAAGAGGGAAAACACAAGAGGAAACACTAAACCAACACGAATAAGTCACACATGTGCTAGATCCTCGAGTACATAAGGAAAGATACACGATCCACGGACAACAAAGGACGATACAAGGGTAGCCGGTGTTCTCCGTGAGGAGGACTTGAGTTCTTCCCTAAAAGGGGTCTTGAATCTGCTTGGGGGATCTTCTTCGGTGGAGGCTCGAATCTCTGTGGAGAAGGTATCCAAGTGGATGAGCAAAGCTCTCACACAAAATATGAGCAAATCCTTTGCTAACCCTAGAAAGTTGGACGAGGTGGAGTATATATAGTCTAGGGGGAGAAGGCGTACACGGGCCTCAGCCCTTCACTGTGCGCAGACAGGGAAGGCCGGATGTCCGGGCATCGGGTCGGATGTCCGGGCTTTCACGTGACGCCGGATGTCCGGGCTGAGGAGGCCGGATGTCTGGGCTGAGGAGGCCGGATGTACGGGCTAGAGCGGTGGGCTTTGTTGCTCTCGGGGTTCGGAGAGGTCCGGATTTCCGGGCTGGGGGTCGGATATCCGGGGGCTCGGGAAAGGCCGGATGTCCGGGCTAGTGAGGCCGGATGTCCAGGGCCTGTAGCTTCTGGCGGCTGCGCAGCTGTGGTGGGAGGAGCTCCAGGGGCCGGACGTCCGGGGTCGTGGCCGGATGTCCGGGGCCTGGGAGGTGTACTTGACTCCTTCCGATGGTTCTCTTCATCCGTGAACTTGGGGACCTGTACATCTTCATGTGCATCTTCGGGAGGGTCCTCTTGGTACCTAATCATGCACAACAACTCGGACTTAGGTAGTAGCCATGTCTCATGCATAGAAAGTGGAAGTTCGGAGAGGTTTGAGTTCACCTTATCTTCAACAGCCTTGGCTCGGGCTCTTGTCATTGGTCCAAGTGGTGTCGTTGGAGGTGTAGGTGCGTCCATGGGGATGATCGTGGGATGCTCTGCATCATCTCCCCTCCCTTGGGGAAGATCCGTCCTCGGATCGAAATCCTCATCACCATGGTAGGGCGAGAGATCTTTGATGTTGAAGATGTCGCTCATGGAGTACTTGTCGTGTGGGATGTCAATTTTGTATGCATTGTCGTCGTAGCGTGCAAGCACCTTGAAGGGTCCGTCCGCTCGTGGTCGAAGTTTGGACTTGCGTTCTTGGGGAAATCGGTCCTTGGGAAGGTGTAGCCACACGAGATCACCAATGTTGAAGACCATGGGGTGCTTGTTGATGTTGCTTGGTCGCAAGTCGTTGTACTTCGCGCTTGATGTTGAGCCTTGTATCTTCATGCACCTTCTTGAGATGGTTCACACGTGCACGTGCGTCCATATTGATGCGCTCTTGTAGCGGTAGAAGGAGAATGTCCAATGGGGGCAAAGGGTTGAATCCGTAGACGACCTCGAAGAGGGACTTGCCGGTTGTTGAGTGTCTTGCGCGGTTGTAGGTGAACTCGGCGATAGGTAGACACTCCTCCCACTCCTTGATGTTCTTCTTGATGAGTACTCGAAGTAGACCGGAGAGTGTGCGGTTGGTCACCTCCGTTTGGCCGTCCGTTGAGGATGGTAAGCCGTGGAGAAGAGTAGCTTGATTTCGAGCATCGCGCATAGGGTCTTCCAAAAGTAGCTTGGGAACTTGACGTCACGGTCCAAGACGATCGTCTTTGGCACTCCATGAACACGCAATATTTCCCTACAAAAGAGATTGGCAATATGTGAAGCATCGTCTATCTTGTTGCAAGGAATGAAATGTGCCATCTTGGAGAAACGGTCCACAACGACAAATACTGAATCCTTTCCATTGCGAGTCCTTGGCAATCCAAGTACGAAATCCATGATAATGTCTTCCCATGGTTGGTATGGAATTGGTAGAGGCATGTAAAGGCCATGGGATTGAGCTTTAGACTTAGCTTTGTGGCATGTACAACATCGGTTGGTGAAGTGGTTGACGTCACGAAACATCTTGGCCCAAAAGTAGTTCTTTGAGAGCGTCACAAAAGACTTGTCTCGTCCAAAATGTCCCATTAAGCCTCCTCCATGAGATTCCTGCAAAAGCAACAAACAAATAGAAGACTCGGGGATGTAGAGCTTGTTAGCTATCATAAGATATCCATCTTTGATGTAATTGCGTTCCCAAGAGGTGTGCATCAAACACTTGGCATAAGGAGTAGCAGAAGTAGGATCATGCTCATACAAGTCTTTTATGTGCTCAAAGCCAATGACATTCAACTCAAGTTGAGTAACAAGCATGCATATGCGGGAAAGGGCATCCATCACAATGTTTTATTTTCCTTGAATGTACTTGATGACATAAGGAAAAGACTCAATAAATTCACTCCATTAAGCATGATGCTTGTTCAACTTGGTTTGCCCCTTAAGATACTTGTGCGTTTCATGATCGGTATGAATGATAAACACATGAGGGCGAAGATAGTGTTCCTGATGAGGACATGACTACCTTGGATATGACCAAAAATATTGCATACATGCATATTTGTCAGGTGATTTCTAATGCAAACTATTCAATAATCTATTTATGTTATCCAGAACAAAAATACTTCACACACTTTTGTGTTTTGTCTAATTGCAGGTGTATGGGACATTTGTACAATCCACATATGAAGACAAGGGAAAAGGAGAAGTTTAGGTTGTGTTCAAAAAGTCCTCTCACGTCACTTTTGGGCCAAGAGAAGATAGAGTCCAAGTCTCTCACGTTCTGGATTCAGATTCGGACTGCACAGACATACCTGACTCAAAACGCCAACAACTTTTTAATTGGGTGATTCTTTTTTTGTTGGAAACTAGATTTCGTGCTCTTTCCAACCCAATTGGATTCACCTTCAAATTCGTCCAGAGCGTTGAGTTACGGACGAAACAATCTGACGTTGCAGCAGAATCCGAGTCAAACTACAAGCCCAAAGGTGTTGCTTCACCTCCACTTGGGCCATGAGCCTTGTACGACTTAGGGTTAGTTTTAGGCTGCCTTGGGACGTCCTCCCACCTCCTTGGCCGCCACCCCTTGCTCCTATATAAGTAGATCTATCTAGTAGCTTTTTCCTTGGGTTTTGTTTAGATTAAAAGTTCGCCATAGCTGCAACTTCGCGTACTTCGTTTGTGTCCAACGACCAGACCAAGATGTCACAGAACCCCACCTTGATCAATAAAGTTTTCATCTTATATTCGCAATATCCCGATTGCAATCTCAGTTTCTTGCTTGTTCTTCGTTTGCTCGCAGGAAACAGACCCTCGTGGTCAGGTTGATCGTGCTCTGGCGTGGTCAATAACCCACGGAAGTTGGTTTAGCGATTGCTAAGGCGCGACGTCTCGCACGTTCGTAGTCGGATCGTCAAGGTCGACTTACACAGAAAATGATAGCCACCATCTCATCGAAACATCGGGACACCTTAGCCTCTATCAGTTCCGATTCATGCAAAACGCGGACTAAAGCATATAGCTCTTTGTCATATATGGGGTAATTGAGTTGCGCGCCGGAGAGTTTCTCACTAAAGTAAGTTATGGGGCGCTTCTCTTGAGTTAACACACCTCCTATGACATTAACACTAGCATCGCAATGAATCTCAAAGGGTTTGTCAAAGTTGGCTAACGTAAGCATGGGAGCATGAGTAAGAAAATTCTTAAGCTCATTGAAAGCAGTATGTTGGGATGGTCCCCAAACTAAAGGCGCATTCTTCTTGCTCAAAGCATGCAAATGCGAAGCAATGGTGATAAAATCTTTCACAAAGCAACGATAGAAACCGACAAGGCCAAGAAAGCTATGCACTTGTTGCAAGTTGGTTGGTTGTGGCCAAGTCTTAATAGCATTGATCTTGGACTCATCAACATGAACACCCTTAGAGGAAACAACAAACCCAAGAAAACGAGCTTATCAACGCCAAAAAGGCATTTCTCCATATTAGCATGGAGATGCTCTTTTCGAAGAGTTTGCAAAACGGTTCGGACACGGGTGGCATGCTCTTTGAGAGACTTGCTAAAAACAAGGATATCATCAAAGTAGACCACAACAAACACACCAATGTATGGGCAAAAAACATGATTCATAAGACGCATAAAAGTACCCGGTGCTTCCGAGAGACCCATAGGCATGACTAACCAGTCATACAAGCCAAACTTGATTTTGAAAGCGGTTTTCCATTCATCACCCTCTTTTATGCGGATTTGATGGTAACCACTCTTAAAATCAATTTTGGAAACGACACTGGTACCACTAAGTTCATCAAGCATATCATCAAGGCGTGGAATGGGATACCTATAACAAACGGTGATAGCATTGATAGGTCTACAATCAGAGCACATGCGAAAGCTACCGTCTCGTTTTGGCACAAGAATGACTGGGACGGCACATGGGCTCAAACTTTCACGCACATGTCCATGGTCTATGAGATTCTTCACTTGCCTTTGTATTTCTTTGGTTTCTTCAGGATTGAGGTGGTAGGGAGCTTTGTTCGGAAGCGGTACTCTGGGGATGAGGTCGATGCGGTGCTCAATGCCTCGTAGTGGAGGTAGTCCCGGAGGTAGCTCGTCGGGGAAAACATCATGAAATTCCTGCAAAAGAGACGACAACACTAGAGGAAGAGTGTGAGAAGTGTTAGCTTGTGGTTCATTGTCTTGCACAAAAGGACGTAGTGTAGGACACTAGATGGGTTCTCACAATGAACACGAAGAACACGAGGGGAAAACACGAGGGGAAATCACAAAGGGGCACAAAGAGGAACACTCAAACCAACAAGAATGATCACACATGCGCTAGATCCATGAACACAAAGGGAGATACAAGATCCACGATCAACAATGGACGATACAAAGGGTAGTCGGTTCTTCTCCGTGAGGGGGTCTTGAATCCATGAGGGTATGTTCCCATAAAGGGGTCTTGAATCCAAGGTGGATCTTCTCCGAAGAGGGGCCACGGTCTCTCTCAAGGAGTAGATCCGATATGGATGAGCGAAGCTCTATCTCACAAATAAGCTAACAAAACGCTCACCCTAGAAAGGAGGAGGGAGAGGTCTATTTATAGTCTTAGTGCAAATGGGGGATGAAGTGAAGGGGTACATGGGCTGCGGCCCAACACATGGCAGCGCACAGGCACCGGTCGTTCGACGGGTACCGGACATCCGGTGGCTCACGAGCGTCCGGTCGTCCGGTACTTGTCGGACGCCCGGCGTTTTGGCTTGGTTGTGGTGGCGCCTGATTTTCGGGGACGGTCAGACGTCCGGACGCTGGAGTGTGTCGGTCATCCGGGACTTGTCGGACGTCCGCTCATTTTGGCTTGGGTGCAGGGTCGCCGGTCGTCCGGTCCGGGCCGGGTGTCTGGTGGGTCTTCAGGCTTCGGACGTCTGGTACCGACCGGTTGTCCGGTGGCTGGAGCTTCTTCCGTAGCTCTTCTTCTCGTTCCTCGCACTTGGTGTCCTCGCCTTCTTGCTCATGGGCTTCCTCTCGGTTCCTGGTCATGCATAGCACACATGTTTGAGGTAGTAGCCATGTCTCATGTATGGAAAGTGATGGTTCGAAGAGGAGCGAGTTCACCTTACGTCCAATGGCGAATAGTCGAGGTCTCATCTTATGTATCCTTGGGTCATGGGGAGTGGAAGAAATGGACATGGGGTGATGAGGACATCAATATCATTGTTACACCCACAACCCCTGCTGCTATACATACTGGACCAATTACTAGAGCTCGCGCATGCCAATTGAATTATCAGGTACTTTCATTTCTTGGTAATGATTCTAATGTTCATGAGAATATGATGCTGCCTAAATTGGATACATTTGTTTTGCATATAAATGAAGGGCCTAGCATGGATAAAAGGGATGAACACTGGAGCAAGACCAAGCATGGAGATGATGGCATGCGCAAAGGGATCAAGAACGGAGTTACAAGTGATGATTTCAGGACTTTGAAGCCCCCATAAGGAGTGCATGAAGCCTTGGATGTAATATACAAGATGCCACTTCATAAATTTCGTCCAGAGGCTATTCTAGGTGCTGCGTCAGCTTATTATTGGGCCAGGCCCATGTATTTTCGAAATACTTAAGTATAGGCTATTTTTAGACTCCGTATGTGTGGGGAAACAAGAGTTAGAGTTGGTTTCGGACCCCTCCTCCATGGGCCACGAAATTCCCCCCTCTTCCTCCATATATATAGCCCTTAGGGCATCGTTTAGAATTCGGGTTTTGTTTAGATTAAAAGTTCGCCATAGCTGCAACTTCGCATACTTCGTTTGTGTCCAACGACCAGACCAAGACGTCATAGAACCCCACCTTCATTAATAAAGCCTTCCTCTTTATTCGCAATATCCAGATTGCAATCTCAGTTTCTTGCTTGTTCTTTGTTTGCTCGTAGGAAACAGACCTGCGTGGTTAGGTTGATCGTGCTCTGGCGTAGTCAATAACCTCTCGGAGTTGGTTTTGCGATTGCTAAGGCGCGACGTCTTCGCACGATCGTAGTCGGATCGTCAAAGTCGACTTCCACCAAAATGATAGCCACCATCTCATCGAAAGATCGGGCCCCTCGTCTCTATCAGTCTCACCAAGTGCCTAGCGGACCCATGACACGAGCACGTGCAAGAGATCTCAAAACCGAGGTGACATATCTCCTCTCACACTTCCACTTCGATACACATGATACATGGCTACTACCTCCAATGGAGACATTATGCATACTCAGGTATCAAGGAGTTAGCCATGAAGAAGCTAAGGAGCAAGGAGAATCAGAAGAGGAACATGGAGCTGAAGAAGAGGAGACAAGCGTCAACTCTCTGGATAGCCCGGAACTTCTGGCCAGATCCCGGGCCTTCCACCCCCCGGAACTTCTGGAAGACCCAGAGCTTCCGTCCTCCGACATCTTCGACCAGCGCGGGCGTGCCAAGTCTCTGGTTAGCCCGGAACCAGCCCGGACCTTCCGGCTCCACGAACCTCCGGCCAGCCCGGACCTTCCCTGATAGAGGCGAGGGTGTCCCGATCTTTCAATGAGATGATAAATATCGATTTGGTGGAGTCGACTTTGACGATCCAACTACAAACGTGCAAAACATTGCGACTTAGCAATCGCTAAACCAGTCTCTCGAGGTTACTAACGATGGGTGAGGGGTCCGAAACCAACCCTAACTCTTGTTTCCCCACACATACGGACTCTAAAAACAACCTATACTTAAGTATTTCGAAAATACATGGGCCTGGCCCAATATTAAGGTGACGCAACACCTAGAATAGCCTCTGGACCAAATTTATGAAGTGGCATCTTGTATATTTCGTCCAAGGCTTCTGCACTCCTTTTGGTGGCTTCAAAGTCCTGAAATCATCACTTGTAACTCCGTTCTGGATCCCCTTGTGCATGCCATCATCTCCATGCTTGGTCTTGCTCCAGTATTCATCCCTCTTATCCATGCCAGGCCCTTCATTTGTAAGCAACACAAATGTATCCAATTTAGGCAGCATCATATTCTCATGAACATTAGAATCATTACCAAGAAACGGAAGTACCTGATAATTTAATTGGCATGCACGAGCTCTAGTAATTGGTCCAGTATGTATAGCAGCAGGGTCTGTGGGTGTAACAATGGTATTGATATCCTCATCATCCTCCCCTTCTTGAAATGAAGTCATCCTCGACGGAAGCTCATCTTCCTCACCCAAATAAGGCTTCAAATCTGCAATATTAAAAGTGGGACTAACCCCAAAATCTGCAGGCAGCTCAAGATTATATGCATTATCATTTATTTTCTCTAACACATTAAAAGGACCATCAACACGTGGCATTAGCTTTGATTTGCGCAAATTAGGAAATCTATCCTTACGCAAATGTAACCAAACAAGATCTCCAGGTGCAAACACAACATGTTTTCTACCCTTATCTCCAGCAAGTTTATATTTAGCATTCATACACTCACTGTTTTCCTTAGTTAACTCATGCATTTTTAAAATCAATTCAGCACATTCTTTAGCATCAAAATTAACCTTCTACGACGATGGAAGAGGCAACAAATCAATAGGTGCACGAGGTAGGAAACCAGACACAATTTCAAAAGGGCACATCTTAGTAGTAGAATGCAATGAACGATTATAAGCAAATTCAATATGATCCAAGCATTCTTCCCACATTTTCTTATTATTCTTCAAAACAGCCCTAAGCATAGTAGACAATGTTCTATTGACTACTTCAGTTTGACCATCAGCTTGGGGGTGACAAGTACTACTAAAAAGCAGTTTAGTCCCCAACTTAGCACATAAACATCTCCAAAAGTGGCTAAGAAATTTAGTATCACGATCAGAAACAATAGTATTTGGCACACCATGCAAGCGAATAATTTCGCGAAAGAACAAATCAGCAACATTAACAGCATCATCGCTTTTATGACATGGTATAAAGTGTGCCATTTTCGAAAATCTATCCACGACAACAAATATGCTATCCCTCCCCTTCTTTGTTCGAGGTAAACCTAAAACAAAGTCTATAGATATATCCTCCCAAGGAACACTAGGTACAGGCAAAGGCATATATAAACCATGAGGATTGAGTCGTGACTTAGCTTTTTGACATGTAGTGCAGCGAGCAACAAAACGCTCAACATCCCGTCTCATCTTTGGCCAAAAGAAATGTGTAGCAAGCACATCCTCCGTCTTCTTGACGCCAAAGTGTCCCATTAATCCTCCTCCATGCGCCTCCTGCAACAAAAAAGACGAACTGAGCTAGCTGGAATGCATAGCTTGTTAGCACGAAACACAAATCCATCGTTAAGAATGACCTTGTTCCAAGTTTTCCCATCCTTACAATTCTGCAATACATCTTTAAATTCAACATCATGCACATATTGATCTTTGATGGTCTCCAAACCAAATATTTTAAAGTCAAGTTGTGAAAGCATAGTATAACGATGAGACAATGCATCAGCAATAAAATTTTCTTTACCCTTCTTGTGTTTAACCCATTTAGCATGTCTACAGTTTAGTTTTGCTTGACTTCTAATGTGTTTCAAAGATTCATGATCAGAATGTATAACAAATTCCTTAGGCCATAAATAATGTTGCCATGTTTCTAAGGTCCAAACAAGAGCATATAATTCTTTATCATAAGTAGAATAGTTCAGACTTGGCCCACTCAATTTTTCAGAAAAGTATGCAATAGGTTTGCCATCTTGTAATAAAACACCTCCTAATCCAATTCCACTAGCATCACATTCAAGCTCAAAAGTCTTATTAAAATCAGGAAGTTGGAGTAAACGAGCATGTGTCAACTTATCTTTCAATACCGTGAAGGCTTCTTCCTGTGCGGTACCCCAAACAAACGAAACATCCTTCTTTGTAAGCTTGTTGAGAGGTGCAATAATGGTGCTGAAATCTCTCACAAAACACCTATAGAAACCAGCGAGGCCAAGGAAACTCCTCACTTGTGTGACCGTTTTGGGCTGCGGCAAACTCTCAATAGCTTCAATCTTGGCTTTATCAACTTCAATTCCCTGTGGAGTAACAGCATAGCCAAGAAAAGACACTCGGTCGGTGCAAAAGGTGCACTTTCCAAGGTTACCAAACAAACGTGCATCACGTAGAGCAATAAAAACAGCACGTAAATGTTTCAAATGTTCCTCCAAAGATTTGCTATAAATCAATATGTCATCAATGTAAACGACCACAAATCGTCCAATGAAAGCACGTAAAACTTTGTTCATTAAACTCATAAAAGTACTAGGTGCATTAGTTAACCCAAAAGGCATGACTAACCACTCATATAATCCAAACTTAGTTTTAAATGTTGTTTTCCATTCATCTCCCAATTTCATACGAATTTGATGGTATCCACTACGCAAATCAACTTTGGAGAATATTGTAGAGCCAGTCAATTCATCAAGCATATCATCTAGCCTAGGAATAGGATGACGATAACGAATAGTAATATTATTAATGCCTCTACAATCAACGCACATACGCGACGTACCATCCCTTTTCGGCACTAAAATGATAGGAACAACATAAGGACTAAGGGATTCACGTATATAACCTTTGTCGAGCTGTTCTTGTACTTGACGCATAATCTCCTTCGTCTCCTCTGGATTGGTACGGTATGGTGCACGGTTGGGTAATGATGCACCGGGAATTAAGTCAATTTGATGCTCAATCCCTCGAATAGGTGGTAATCCCGGTGGCACGTCTTGTGGAAAGATATCAGCGAACTCCTACAAAATGTTACTGACAGCAGGAGGCAAAGAGGAAGGCACGTCCTCGAATGAAAATAATGCCTCTTTGCACACAAAAGCATAGCAAACAGATTTGCTAAAATCTAGATCATCAATATCAGATTTGGTGGCAAGTAAACATGCACTTTTCAATTTAATTTCAGAAGCAACACTAGATGGTTTATTATTAGGCTTCATTTGTTGCTCAAATTCTTTTGCCACAATCTGATTTTCACTCTTATTTTTCTCATGTTTTGCTTTATTAGCTCTATTAATATCATCTTTCAGAATGGAATCAGGAGTCATATTAAGGAAAGTAATATTTTTATCCTTATGAACAAGAGTATACTGATTGTTTCTACCATGGTGTATAGAATTTTTATAAAATTGCCATGGTCTACCAAGTAATAAGAAACATGCTTGCATAGGTACCACATCACAATCAACATAATCAGCATATGTAGAGATACTAAAATGCACACGAATAGTACGTGTTACCTTAACCTTGCCGCTGTTGTTGAACCATTGGATGTAGTAAGGATGTGGATGTTGTCTTGTGGTGAGAGATAGATTCTCCACCATCTCCATGCTAGCCAAGTTATTGCAGCTCCCTCCATCTATGATGACGCGAACAGAACATTCGTTCACAACTCCCTTTGTATGGAACAAATTATGCCTCTGATTTTGCTCAGCTTGTGTAACCTGCACACTCAAAACACGTTGAGCAACTAAACATTCATAACTGCCAGCATCTTCAGCAGGCATGTATTACGTCTCATGATCAGAATCATCTCCGCCGTGTTCTTCATGTGTAATAAGAGCCAAAGTCTCCTCATCATAGTCACTAGCGGACTCATACCCACAATCCTCAGTAACAATCATCACACGCTGAGATTTGAATTCTCTCGCAAAATGTCCTCTTCCCTTACAACGACGACAAATAATGTCACTTGTGTGCCCTGTTGATGCCATGGAAGAAGAAGAGCTCTGGGCAGGCCCAGCAGGTGTGCTCTTGGCAGATAGTGGTGGTTGTGCCTGCTTTCTTGTATCACGGCTGGAGGTGGCACTTGATGGAGGTGCTGGTGCAGTGGAAGTAGAGGATGCACGTGGTGTCCATGATGAAGATCAACCTGCAGAAAAGTTAGTTCGCACCAATGCCTGTCGTTCCTGCACTTCATGTTCAGCTTTACAAGCAAGATGGAATAAATGAGTGATATTAGTATACTCCTTATACTCCAGAATGGTCTGAATCTCTCTATTTAATCCACCCATAAAATGTGCAAGCATAGCTTCGTTCTCCTCAACAATACCACATCTAATCATGCCAGTTTGTAATTCCTGAATATATTCTTCTACATAATTTTTTCCTTGTCTTAAACGCTCCAATTTTTGAAGTAATTCATGTTGATAATATGGTGGAACCCAACGAGTACGCATAGCAGTTTTCAAAGCAGCCCAAGTAGCTGGAATAGGATATCTACAATGTTCAGACCACCAAACAGATGCAAAGCTAGTGAAAGTACAAACAGCAGCAGGAACACGTCTCTCCTCAGGATATTGTAAACATGTAAATCGTTGTTCAGTTTGTAACTCCCAAGTAAGATATACATCAGGAACATATCTACCCTCAAATGGTGGAATATTGAATTTCAGTTTAGGGAGATGCTCATGATCTTGTACCTGAGGGGGAGCCCTACCATTGCCATTATTTGCATGTGGACGACCTGGTGGTTGTGGTGCTGGTGGATGCACATAGTTCTGATTTTGATCAACCTCATCCTCGTAATCTCCCACATAATCCTCCTCCTCCGCATCAGCAACAGGAGCTATAGAAGAATCAACAGCAACACCAACAGTTTGGCCAGGGGCAAGAGGGACATGGCTCGCTCGGTGGAGGGGTATTTTATGACGTGGAGGTAGTCGTCATCGTCGTTGTTGTTGTTGTTGTTGTTGTAGAGGTGCGTTAGGTGCAGCCGATTGTGGTGGTGGAAGACGCGCGAGCAATTCATTAAACTTGTTATCGAGCTTTGTTTCGAACGTCTTCTACATGCCATCTATCTTCTCCATGGCCTCTTCAAATCTGTTTAGCACATCTTGCACCAGTCCACTCATCATTTGCTGAAATTTATCATGCAACTCCTTATTCGTCATGTTCTCCCAGTCAGTCTCGTCGGCTTGTGATCCTGCCATGGTTAGCAGCAATAGAAACACACGAGAATATGATCCTACAGACTACTAACAAGAGGTGGTGGTGGGTGTCACAAATCCGTCAAGCAAATCTCAAATTCTTACCAGTTCTTACCCAGCAGCAGGGGGTGATTGGCAACCGTCGTAGTCAAAACTCTCAAAGCTTGGATAGAGCGTTTACCAGGGAGAGTCAAACGCACGACGTAGATGTATGTGGAGCTGGGAAGGCTTATAATATGGTAGCAAAAAGGGTCAGCAATAATCAATTCAGAAATGCAAAGTTCAATAAACGCTCAATGACGGTACTGTGCTGGTCCTAGGATAGACCGTGCTAGAGACGCGAGCCTAGAACACTAACAAAATCATGGCACTGCACGTAAACAAGGGAGGAGCACGCTCTGAATTTTTTCTCTTTTTTTCACTTTTTTTCACTTTCTTGCTCTTTTTTTGCTCCGCAACAATTTTTTTCTCGAAAAATTCTACAAATGATCTAAAAACTTCCTAGCCAGAATTTTCCAGACTTTTTTTCTACTGCGGGTAGCATGGAATTTTGGGAGTCCTACTCTGTAACGCCCCGAGACCGATGCGCCAGGTGTCTTCCAGTTATTCGCTGTCGTTGCCATGTCATTTGCTTGCGTGCTGCATTTCATCATGTCATCATGTGCATTGCATCATCATGTTTTCAAAACTTGCATCCGTCCGGGTTCTCCCCGTTCCTTCCGTTGTCCGTTCTGAGTCCAGACACACTTGCACGCGCCCGCGGCACGTCCGAATATTATTTTAGAAGTGGTCGGAAAATGTTCTCGGAATGGGTTGAAAGTTGGCGTGCGGTGTTGTTTTGTTGTCAGTAGACCGCCTGCCAAGTTTCATCCCATTCGGAGTCCGTTTGACACCCCAACGGATAACTATAGCGGTAGTATAGCCGGTCTAACGTCGGACGTTTTCGGTCTCCGGAAACAGCCGCCGGGCCTCCCTCTCTTCTCTTCTCTCAGCTCGAGACCGTCTGCAGAGCTCACTACCTACCACCAGGCCTAACCTAACCTCTCTCGTCAGCCCGCGGACCTCATCGCGCACGCGTCCGAAATTTGTCCCGAACCCGACCCGGGCAGTCGTCACCGATGGGTCCGGATCATCCCCAGACGTCCATAAAACGTCTCCGTTTTCTTAATTGAGCTCCCTAACCTATTTATCCGAGACCGTCTGATTTTGATCGGAGGGTCCAAAATTAATACTTTTGTCCCTATATATAGACGAACCCCTACCCAGATCAGATCAAACCATAAGATCCAGGAGGTTTGTCCCATCGCCGCCGCCACTCTTCTGGTTCCCCTCGGGATCCCTCCCGATCTCTCCACCCAACCAGCCGAGCGGACCATCTCCCTTGTTTTCAGCAAAGGGCCAACCATATCCTCCCCTCCATCCACCCGAACCAGCCACCGATCCCCTCCTCCTCGATTTCAACTACCAACCAACCTTCGCTTTCTTCTGCCTCCTGTTGTCCCAGGGAAGAGGACATTCTCTTGGAGCCCGAGCTCCTCTTCCCGAGCTGCACCCACCCCGCAGCGTCCAACCTCGCCGGCCTCCAGCTGCAGGATGTCGCCGCCTTGGTCAACCCTCGCCAGAGCTCCATCGACACCCCGTTGGCCGGATCCGGCCCGAAAACAGGCGGATCCATCCATCCCCGCCTGAGCCCCGTGCCCTTCGCCGCCTCCCATACGCCACTGCTCAGGAATGAGCTCAGCGCCGTCTTCTGCTTCGCCCCGCGCCTCAAGTCCCGCAGCGCCACCTCCCTCATTTCGTCTCTGGCCCCTGCCTCGCGTGCGTGACCTCCCGTGCCAGATCTCCTAGGCCAGCGCCGCCCGTCGCAGGAGCGCTCGTCCCCAAGTCTAGTGCTGCCGCCGTTCGAGAGGAGGATGACGGAGCCGCGCCCCGCGTTGACTAGTCTAGCGACAGCCTGGACGAGTGCCACTCGCTGCACGAGGCCTCGTCTGCTTCCCTCGCGGCCCAGCCTGCGCCTCGCGGCCTGCCTCCACCTCCTCACCGACGGGCTGAAGCCCATGGTGAGCGCCCCAGCACCCCTCCAGCCCCTGTGCACTGTCGGGCCAGCAAGATTCGGGCCATGTCACGTTTTTTTCCCATTCTGCGATTTGTCTATTTAACCAGTGTTTGCCTGTTTTGCAGTATAGCCCCTAAGCTTCACGCATATAATAACTTATTAACCGTGCATCGGATTAAAACGGTTTATAAATGAAACTTGCTTAGAATTTTGTGTAGATTAATAATTTGCTATTTTCATCTATGTTTAAAATGTTTAAACTGATGTTTGATTAAATTTGCTTAAATAACTTGTTAAAATGATTTAATTCATAACTAAATAATCGTAACTCTGATTTTAACAAACTTTTATATGTAAATGGGGTAGAATTTTGCCTAGTTTATCATGGTGACATTGGTTTGCATGTTAAACAACTCTAAAATATGGTTTAGGACAGAACAGTACCTAACCAAATATATGCACATGAGGAGTTTCCGGATTTGTTGTTTGTTGTTCCCGGCCTCATTTAAACTTGACTAGATACGTAGTTTTGCTTTGCTTCACCCCTTGCCATGTTAATCAACATTTAATATTGTTGGGTACATAAACGAGAGAGAACTAAATAATTGATGTGGTGTTCCGTCAATATGCAACCCGTTGCATATTGAGCTCCACTTAATTTGTAGGGTTGCTTGTGCATTTTGCCATGCCATGCCTCTTTAAACCGGACATGCATCATACTTGTTTGTGCATCATGCCATGTCTATGTTTTGGTTGTTTTCAATGTTGTTTGCTTCTTTCCGGGTTGCCTTTCTCGTGAGCTTCGGTTCCGTTCCGGAGTTGTGAGGATCCGTTCGTCTACGTCCGTTTGTCTTCTTCATGGACTCGTTCTTCTTCCTTGCGGGATCTCAGGCAAGATGACCATACCCTCGAAATCACTTCTATCTTTGCTTGTTAGTTGCTCGCTCTTTTGCTATGCCTATGCTGCGATACCTACCACTTGTTTATCATACCTCCCACATTGTTGAACCAAGCCTCTAACCCACCTTGTCCTAGCAAACCGTTGTTTGGCTATGTTACCGCATTGCTCAGCCCCTCTTATAGTGTTGTTAGTTGCAGGTGAAGATTGAAGTTTGTTCCTTGTTGGAACATGTTTACTTGTTGGGATATCACAATATATCTTATTTAATTAATGCATCTATATACTTGGTAAAGGGTGGAAGGCTCGGCCTTATGCCTGGTGTTTTGTTCCACTCTTGCCGCCCTAGTTTCCGTCATATCGGTGTTATGTTCCCGGATTTTGCGTTCCTTACGCGGTTGGGTAATAATGGGAACCCCTTGACAGTTCGTCTTGAATAAAACTCCTCCAACAATGCCCAACATTGGTTTTACCATTCGCAACCTACCACCTTCCCTTGGGTTCTGCAGACTCAAGGGTCATCTTTATTCTAACCCCCAGGGCCAGTGCTCCTCTGAGTGTTGGTCCGACCGAGTAGACTGCGGGGCCACCTCGGGGCAACTTGAGGTTTGGTTTTACTCGTAGGATGTCTCATCTGAGTGTGACCTGAGAACGAGATATGTGCAGCTCCTATCGGGATTTGTCGGCACATTCGGGAGGTGTTGCTGGATTTGTTTTAACCTGTCGAAATGTCTTATAGAACCAGGATACCGAGTCTGATCGGAATGTCTCGGGAGGAGGTCTATTCCTTTGTTGACCGTGAGAGCTTGTCATGGGCTAAGTTGGGACACCCCCGCAGGGATTTGAACTTTCGAAAGCCGTTCCCGCGGTTATGGGCAGATGGGAATTTGTTAATGTCCAGTTGTAGAAAACCTGAAGTTGACCTTAATTAAAATGCATCAACCGTGTGTGTAACCGTGATGGTCTCTTTCCGGCGGAGTCCGGGAAGTGAACACGGTGTTGGAGTTATGCTTGACGTAGGTTGCTCTAGGATCACTTCTTGATCATAGTTTCTCGATCGTGCTTTGCCTTCTCTTCTCGCTCTCATTTGCGTTTGTTTAGCCACCATATATGCTAGTCGCTTGCTGCAGCTCCACCTCATACTTTTACCTTACCCATAAGCTTAAATAGTCTTGATCGCGAGGGTGCGAGATTGCTGAGTCCCCGTGGCTCACAGATACTTCCAAAACAAGTTTGCAGGTGCCGATGTTACCGAGTAGGTGACGCAACCAAGCTCAAGGAGGAGCTCGATGAAGATCTTGTCCTTTGTGTTGTTTCGTTCTAGTTGATCAGTAGTGGAGCCCAGTTGGGGTCGATCGGGGACCTTGTCGCATTTGGGGTTCTTCTTTTATTTTGGTTCTATAGTCGGACCTTGATTGTATTTGGTTGATGTAATGCTTTATTCATGTATTTGTGTGAAGTGGCGATTGTAAGCCAACTATGTATCTCTTTCCCTTATGTATTACATGGGTTGTGTGAAGATTACCTCGCTTGCGACATTGCTTTCAATGCGGTTATGCCTCTAAGTCGTGCTTCGACACGTGGGAGATATAGCCGCATCGAGGACGTTACAAGTTGGTAATCAGAGCCTTCCCCGACCTTAGGAGCCCCCATTGGTTGATCATTTTTAGCGGCCGAGTTGAGTCTAGAAAAATGTTTTGAGTCATTTAGGAATTATATATCGGAGAGTTTAGGAATTCTTTTTACTCCCCAGTCTCCTCATCGCTCTGGTAAGGCATCCTGACGTAGAGTTTTGACTCTTCTCTTCTCAAATTTTCACTAAATTTTTTTTTAGGATCACGCAGGTATCTTGGAATCGTTCCGATGGCTTTATGACGAGAACATTGTTCTTGGTGCCTCCTGTCTTTAGGGGTTGTGGCAGTGTCCCGGGGAGTTGAGCTCTGAGGTGTTGTCATCACAATTTTATCGTTGCAGTTCTGGAATACCTGAGTTTAGTACCCGACATCGAAAATCTCCTTTATGCAGTTCGTTGGTGAGATAACCTCGACGCCACCCAGTACTGGGGCGGGAGTTCGGGAGTATTGCCATAACTTGTATAACGGATGCTTTTTGAAGGTTGAGGTAGATGATTTCCGAAGGTTTCTTGGTTATGTGTTGAAGGATGGATACAGCTGGATGTAGGATTTGTTAGTTTGGGTGAGATATTATGCTTGCCCTGTATCCCCAACACATGATTGCATAACCGGAAAGGTTCGGGAGTTCCATAGGTGGGAAATCAAGTAGTTCTTAGGATATCTTTCCAACAGATGTAATTGGGGTTCGACGTCTAGTGGTCCGCCTATTCACGGTAGGTTTTAAAGTGGTCTCGTTGTGTCTTAAAGAGTCCTTGGCTATGCCGACTCGGGGACGCTTCGTATGTCATGTGCACTGCCTTGTACATGATGGTGTTGTACGATCGAGCCCGTGTAGGCCCCACCATGAAAACTTCGGACGAAATCTCTATCATATGTTTGTTCCAGCTTATTCTGCAAGCCAATCCTTTGTTTGTTTTGAGTTGTGGTATTCAAGTTGCTTCGAAGTCAAATGTTGATTCCATACTTTTCCTAAGTGGTGTTCTCATACTCCTATGTGAATACTAATCCTCCTTGATAATCGAGATTGTTATGCCAATCTTGTTCAACCGGTGTGCTTCTCTTCAAGTGGATCCGATCATTTCAACATCCGCAAGATCAATTCTAAGTTTTCTCAACGGTGTTCATTTCTTCCATTCCAAATTGTCTTTGTTTTTCCCACCCTCCCTCCCTTTGTTTTTCTTCAAGAAACCAGATTTCTTATTCAAGTATCCTTTTATTATTGTGAAGTCTCTCCATTCTTTTTTTCCGTCAATGTTCTTACCCGGTGTTTTCCATGAAGATGTTCTACTAGCTCATCTTTCATCATTCTTTTTCTTCTCCGGTAGATGTAATTCAAGCTTTGGTATTGAGCATACTCCTTTTGTTTTTGACCAATGCCTATTTATGTCAGTGCACCTCTTAATTTTCCCCGCTTGCTATTCTTTTGTTCCGGAGTGCTAAAGATATCTCAGAAGATTCGTGTTTCCACTCTTAATCCGTTCAAGCTATTTTGAGGATGTTATCTCATTCAAGCCTTTTAATTCAACCGGTGCAATCTCTCCTTTAATCATTTCAACGGTGTATCTTTTCAGTGGGCCCTAACACACAAGTCTTTTCCCAGAATCTTACCTGACTCTTCTTATTCTCCCGGAGTTATTCTCAAATCTTCTAAAGTTTGACGTAAGAATGAATTTTCATCAGTCAGACGTGTTTCTCCAAGATCTCTCAATTTCTTTTCATCGTTGGCTCAACCTATTCGTTTTGATTCTTCCGAAGTGCCTAAATAAGTCATGATGGCATTTCTCGTCATCATTCTCAGTTCGCAAGACCGAAGAAGATTCTTCTTTCAACCTTGCTCCATTCTCTTCAAGATTCGTCATTCGAGATTGTTGCCATCCTCTCATAATTGTTTTCGATTGTCAGAATTCTTTTTCACCCATCCAGAGTAATTCAGGAGTATTTTCAGTTTGATTCTCCGAAGGCCATCATTTAGGGATTATTCATTCTCAGCTTTCAGCTATCATTCTCCAATTTTACCGGTGCTTCGTTCAAGTGATCTCTAATCGGCTCGTGATCTCTTCGTTCTCATGTATCTAAATCCTCTCAAGCATCTTCATTCATTTTATAATTCTTCCCGGCGTTTCTTTATCTTCTCTTCGTTCATTTTAATTCTTACGGTGGTTCGCTCAAGATTCTTCTTCCTTCATTTATCATATCAATTTATTCGTTGTTTCAATTCTTACGGTGGTTCGTTGAAGACATTCTCAAGTTTATGTTATATCTATCTTAATCCTTTCTACGAGAATATGTAGTGTGCCAAATCCGTTGATTGTCATCAATTTGAATTGGTGAAGGATAAGCATAATGTAATTCTTATTCTTGTTTCTTCCAAGTGATCCAATTTCTTATTCCGGAGGGGCATCATATCACATTCTTGGTTTCAAGTGCTCGTCTTTCTTTCCTGGAGTTCCAAGCTCTAATTATCACGGAAATCCATCTAAATCATTACAAGGATTAACCTTGTGCTTTCAACTTCTCTTTCTTTTCGTTTGATCATCCTTTCATTACCGGAGTTCTTCATGAAGGTTCTACATGATGGTTTCATCAAGGATTTAAATCCTTCTCGAAGTGTTCATCAAGATTATTTTTAGAGAAGCTCAAGCGTTCTTCATCTTGCAATCCGGAGTGCAATTCTTTCTACCGTATCATTGGAGGTGGTATTATGTCATTCTTGATAATTTGAGCTCATGTGTCATATTTCACATGTTGTTAAGAATGAGGTATTTCAAATCCATCAATCTCATCATTGGAGTTATCTTGGGTTATATTTCACCTAAAACTTTCCCTAAGGATTGTTGCTATCTATGGTGCTTATAAATGACCAAAGTTCTTCTTTTATCCTCCCGGTGATATAGCTTTCTCGTCTCCTTGTTCTTACCAATCAAATTCTTCTTCCTGTGAGTGGCAGGTTGTCACCTCATAATTTGAGATGTATTCCATAAGACCATATCAAGCGTATTCTTTTCGTTGTTGGTGTTCCAACAACTCCGCTCGACCCGTCTCCTAAGGATGCCTTCTCAAGCTCTTTTGTGGCATAAGATGGCATTTTCTTCTCCATTCTTTTATTTCAATTATCTATCTTCTATTCTTTTGTTCCGGAGGCATTGCGATGTTGTTCTTTTCACCTGTCATCTCATTTTGTCAAGATCATGTTCAATTTCTTCCATTTATAGTCAAAGTGCTGTCCAAATTATATCAGTCTTATCCCTTCTCTATCTTGTTTAACCGGAGTGTCATGTCCTCTGCTCAAGTTCTTTTCATCGTATCAAGTCTTGCATAACTTCTCAACCGGAGTGCTGCTCGAAGTTGTTCTTCCTTGTCCCTCTTTTCTAGCGGAGTGCTTTCAACTTCGTTCATCGCCGTTGTATTCTTTTCTCGAAATGGCTTAACCTTTTAAGGGTTCGTGGTTTAACTCGTTTGTCAAAGAAGCAACTTAGTTTTACCTCTTCTCTTTCTCTTCCGTTTTCCCTCCGGTGCTATTCTAGATCTCGGGACGAGATCCTCTCGTAGTGATGGAGTGTTGTAACACCCCGAGACCGATGCGCCATGTGTCTTCCAGTTATTCGCTGTCATTGCCATGTTATTTGCTTGCGTGTTGCATTTCATCATGTCATCATGTGCATTGCATCATCATGTTTTCAAAACTTGCATCCGTCCGGGTTCTCCCCGTTCCTTCCGTTGTCCGTTCTGAGTCCAGACACACTTGCACGCGCCCACGGCACGTCCGAATATTATTTTAGAAGTGGTCGGAAAATGTTCTCGGAATGGGTTGAAAGTTGGCGTGCGGTGTTGTTTTGTTGTCAGTAGACCGCCTGCCAAGTTTCATCGCATTCGGAGTCCGTTTGACGCCCCAACGGATAACTATAGCGGCAGTATAGACGGTCTAACGTCGGACGTTTTCGGTCTCCGGAAACAGCCGCCGGGCCTCCCTCTCTTCTCTTCTCTCAGCTCGAGACCGTCTGCACAGCTCACTACCTACCGCCAGGCCTAACCTAACCTCTCTCGTCAGCCCGCGGACCTCATCGCGCACGCGTCCGAAAGTTGTCCCGGACCCGACCCGGGCAGTCGTCACCGATGGGTCCGGATCATCCCCAGACGTCCATAAAACGTCTCCGTTTTCTTAATTGAACTCCCTAACCTATTTATCCAAGACCGTCTGATTTTGATCAGAGGGTCCAAAACTAATACTTTTGTCCCTATATATAGATGAACCCCTACCCAGATCAGATCAAACCATAAGATCCAGGAGGTTTGTCCCATCGCCGCCGCCACTCTTCTGGTTCCCCTCGGGATCCCTCCCGATCTCTCCACCCAACCAGCCGAGCTGACCATCTCCCTTGTTTTCAGCAAAGGGCCAACCATATCCTCCCCTCGATCCACTCGAACCAGCCACCGATCCCCTCCTCCTTGATTTCAGCTACCAACCAACCTTCGCTTTCTTATGCCTCATGTCGTCCCAGGGAAGAGGACATTCTCTTGGAGCCCGAGCTCCTCTTCCCGAGACGCAGCCACCCCGCAGCGTCCAACCTCGCCGTCCTCTAGCTGCAGGTCGCCGCCGCCTTGGTCAACCCACGCCAGAGCTCCGTCGACGCCCCGTTGGCCGGATCTGGCCCGGAAACAGGCGGATCCATCCATCCCCGCCTGAGCCCCATGCCCTTCGCCGCCTCCCATACGCCCCTGCTCAGGAACGAGCTCAGCGTCGTCTTCTGCTTCGCCCCGCGCCTCAAGTCCCGCAGCGCCGCCTCCCTCGTTTCGTCTCCGGCCCCTGCCTTGCGTGCGTGACCTCCCGTGCTAGATCTCCAAGGCCAGCGCCGCCCATCGCAGGAGCGCTCGTCCCCAAGTCCTGCGCTGCCGCCGTTCGAGAGGAGGACGACGGAGCCGCACCCCGCGTTGACCAGTCTAGCGACAGCCTGGACGAGTGCCACTCGCTGCACGAGGCCTCGTCTGCTTCGCTCGCGGCCCAGCCTGCGCCTCGCGGCCTGCCTCCACCTGCTTACCGACGGGCTGAAGCCCATGGTGAGCGCCCCAGCACCCCTCCAGCCCCTGTGCACTGTCGGGCCAGCAAGATTCGGCCCATGTCACGTTTTTTTCCCATTCTGTGATTTGTCTATTTATCCAGTGTTTGCCTGTTTTACAGTATAACCTCTAAGCTTCACACATATAATAACTTATTAACCGTTCATCGGATTAAAACAGTTTATATATGAAACTTGCTTAGAATTTTGTGTAGATTAATAATTTGCCACTTTAATCTATGTTTAAAATGTTTAAACGGATGTTTGATTAAATTTGCTTAAATAACTTGTTAAAATGATTTAATTCATAACTAAATAATCGTAACTCGGATTTTAACAAACTTTATATGTAAATGGGGTAGAATTTTGCCTAGTTTATCATGGTGACATTGCTTTGAATGTTAAACAACTCTAAAATATGGTTTAGGACAGAACAGGACCTAACCTAATATATGCACATGAGGAGTTTTCGGATTTGTTGTTTGTTGTTCCCGGCCTCATTTAAACTTGACTAGATACGTAGTTTTGCTTTGCTTCACCCCTTGCCATGTTAATCAACATTTAATATTGTTGGGTACATAAACGAGAGAGAACTAAATAATTGATGTGGTGTTCCGTCAATATGCAACCCGTTGCATATTGAGCTCCACTTAATTTGTAGGGTTGCTTGTGCATTTTGCCATGCCATGCCTCTTTAAACCGGACATGCATCATACTTGTTTGTGCATCATGCCATGTCTATGTGTTGGTTGTTTACTATGTTGTTTGCTTCTTTCCGGGTTGCCTTTCTGGTGAGCTTCGATTCCATTCCGGAGTTGTGAGGATCCGTTCGTCTACGTCCGTTTGTCTTCTTCATGGACTCGTTCTTCTTCCTTGCGGGATCTCAGGCAAGATGACCATACCCTCGAAATCACTTCTATCTTTGCTTGTTAGTTGCTCACTCTTTTTCTATGCCTATGCTGCGATACCTACCACTTGTTTATCATGCCTCCCACATTGTTGAACCAAGCCTCTAACCCACCTTGTCCTAGCAAACCATTGTTTGGCTATGTTACCGCTTTGCTCAGCCCCTCTTATAGCGTTGTTAGTTGTAGGTGAAGATTGAAGTTTGTTCCTTGTTGGAACATGCAGATGTTGTTCCTTGTTGGAACATGTTTACTTGTTCGGATATCACAATATATCTTATTTAATTAATGCATCTATATACTTGGTAAAGGGTGGAAGGCTCGGCCTTATGCCTGGTGTTCTGTTCCACTCTTGCCGCCATATCGGTGTTATGTTCCCGGATTTTGCGTTCCTTACGCGGTTGGGTAATAATGGGAACCCCTTGACAGTTCGTCTTGAATAAAACTCCTCCAGCAATGCCCAACATTGGTTTTACCATTCGCAACCTACCACCTTCCCTTGGGTTCTGCAGACTCAAGGGTCATCTTTATTCTAACCCCCCGGGCCAGTGCTCCTCTAAGTGTTGGTCCGACCGAGTAGACTATGGGGCCACCTCGGGGCAACTTGAGGTTTGGTTTTACTCGTAGGATGTCTCATCTGAGTGTGACCTGAGAACGAGATATGTGCAGCTCCTATCGGGATTTGTCGGCACATTCGGGCGGTGTTGCTGGATTTGTTTTAACCTGTCGAAATGTCTTGAAGAACCAGGATACCGAGTCTGATCGGAATGTCTCGGGAGGAGGTCTATTCCTTCATTGACCGTGAGAGCTTGTCATGGGCTAAGTTGGGACACCCCTGCAGGGATTTGAACTTTCGAAAGCCGTGCCCGCGGTTATGGGCAGATGGGAATTTGTTAATGTCCGGTTGTAGAAAACCTGAACTTGACCTTAATTAAAATGCACCAACCGTGTGTGTAACCGTGATGGTCTCTTTCCGGCGGAGTCCGGGAAGTGAACACGGTGTTGGAGTTATGCTTGACGTAGGTTGCTCTAGGATCACTTCTTGATCATAGTTTCTTGATCGTGCTTTGCCTTCTCTTCTCGCTCTCATTTGCGTTTGTTTAGCCACCATATATGCTAGTCGCTTGCTGCAGCTCCACCTCATACTTTTACCTTACCCATAAGCTTAAATAGTCTTGATCGCGAGGGTGCGAGATTGCTGAGTCCCCGTGGCTCATAGATACTTCCAAAACCAGTTTGCAGGTGCCGATGTTACCGAGTAGGTGACACAACCAAGCTCAAGGAGGATCTCGATGAAGATCTTGTCCTTTGTGTTGTTTCGTTCTAGTTGATCAGTAGTGGAGCCCAGTTGGGGTCAATCGGGGACCTTGTCGCATTTGGGATTCTTCTTTTATTTTGGTTCCATAGTCGGACCTTGATTGTATTTGGTTGATGTAATGCTTTATTCATGTATTTGTGTGAAGTGTCGATTGTAAGCCAACTATGTATCTCTTTCCCTTATGTATTACATGGGTTGTGTGAAGATTACCTCGCTTGCGACATTGCTTTCAATGCGGTTATGCCTCTAAGTCGTGCTTCGACACGTGGGAGATATAGCCGCATCGAGGGCGTTACATACTCTGTCACGACTCGAAGTATTGCGTGATCTAGAACTCAAAAACAAAGCAACAAATACTTGACTCAGACTAGGACTGGTAGCGGAGATGAATCTGGTGGAACTCGGACTGGTGGCGGCGAGGAATCTGGTGGAACTCGGACTGGTGGTTGTATATGGCGATGGTATATCTGGACTCGGATTGGTGGTGGTATATGGCAATTGTATATGCAGACTCGGATTGGTGGTTGTATATGGAGATGGCATATGTGGACTCTGATTGGTGGTTGTATATGGCAGCGGCGATGTATATGGTGGGGTGGTGGTATGTGGCAATGATGATGACGATGGTGTGGCGGCGACATGACAACCTCTGAATAGAACTCGAAACTCTAAGGGACTAGACGCTAAGACCAGCAACTCGACACGACGATGCAACCGCAAATTCAACAAAGCAAAACTCTAAAAAGACTATGCAAAGGCTCAGATTGGTTCGGATATGATGAACTAACCCTAATTTTTTTTGGATTTTTTCGTGGACTGTAGGTATGAAGAACAGAATCGATCTAAACTATGAAAAACTGTCAAATCTCACCGAGCAGCCAGGAAATCTGATACCACTTGATAGAGGCGAGGGTGTCCCGATCTTTCGATGAGATGATAACTATCGATTTGGTGCAGTCGACTTTGACGATCCGACTACAAACGTGCAAGACATTGCGCCTTAACAATCGCTAAACCACTCTCCCGAGGTTACTAACGATGCTGGAAGCACGATCAGCCTGACCACGAAGGTATATTCCTGCACACAGTCGAATAACAAGCAAGAATATGATAATGCAATCTCAATATTGCGAATAT
This sequence comes from Triticum urartu, assembly GCF_003073215.2. Classification (NCBI taxonomy): domain Eukaryota; kingdom Viridiplantae; phylum Streptophyta; class Magnoliopsida; order Poales; family Poaceae; genus Triticum; species Triticum urartu. The sequence continues at coordinate 214,907,277 of NC_053023.1, read as the reverse complement.
AGATGAAGTATTGATAAAGGTGGGGATCCGTAAGCGGTCTTGGTCTGGTCATTGGACACAAACGAAGTACACGAAGTTGCAATGGCTAACTTTCAACTAAATAAATCCCAAGGTCTAAATGATACCCTAAGGGCTGTATATATGGAGGAAGAGGGGGGAATTTCGTGGCCCTTGCAGGAGGGGTCCGAAACCAACCCTAAGTCTTCTTTCACCACACATACGGACTCTGAAAACAACCTATACTTAAGTATTTCGAAAATACATGGGCCTGGCCCAATAATAAGGTGACGCAGCACCTAGAATAGCCTCTGGACGAAATTTATGAAGTGGCATCTTGTATATTTCATCCAAGGCTTCATGCACTCCTTATGGTGGCTTCAAAGTCCTGAAATCATCACTTGTAACTCCATTCTGGATCCCCTTGCGCATGCCATCATCTCCATGCTTGGTCTTGCTCCAGTGTTCATCCCTCTTATCCAAGCCAGACCCTTCATTTGTAAGCAAAACAAATCTATCCAATATAGGCAGCATCATATTCTCATGAACATTAGAATCATTACCAAGAAACGAAAGTACCTGATAATTTAATTGGCATGCGCGAGGTCTAGTAATTGGTCCAGTATGTATAGCAGCAGGGGCTATGGGTGTAATAATGGTATTGATGTCCTCATCATTCCGGCCCCTGTACACCAGCCCAGCTCCACTAGTGCCAACTCTCTGGTTAGGCCAGAACCTCTCCGGAACCTGGCCTGGAACCTCCGGTGCGCGGAACTTCCGGCTTCGCCTGGAACTTCCATCCCTGCCTGCGCGCAGCGACTTGGGCCGAGGCCCGTGTACCCTTTCGCCCCTTAGACTATATATACTCTTATCCTACCTACGTTTTAGGGTTAGTATTGGTTTAGCTGATGTTTAGAGATAGAGCATTGCTCATCCACATCGGATCTACTCCACGAGAGAGACCGCGGCCTCTACGGTGAAAATCCCTTTGGATTCAAGACCTCCTTGGGGAGAAGAACATTAAGACCTCCTCACGGAGAAGACCAGTTACCTTTGTATCGTCCGTTCTTTACTTTGGATCTTGTATCTCCTATCGTGTTTCGTGGATCTAGAACTTGTGTAATCATTCTGGTTGGTTTGAGTGTTCTCTCGTGTTCCCCTTGTGTTTTCCCCTCGTTTCTCTCCTTGTGTTCTTTGTGTTCATCGCGGGATCTGCTCCTTTATTGAAAGATCGTCCGATTAGGGTTCCTACCCTACATCATCTTGGTATCAAGAGCCATGTTGATCACGATTCGGAGCCTCCCCATTGTGTTGCTAGCCTAGTTTTTGTTGTTTTTGTCCCTAATTCGAATATTCCCCACAAAAATAGCCCCAATTTTTTTTGTGATTTGTTGGTGTGTTGAAGTTTTGTTGGATTTGATCCGTGAATTTTGTGTGTGGCTCATAGATCTAGATTCCCCACCCTTCTTTTTCACCAAAATTTTCTTTCCCCCTTCGGATTTGGGTTGTTCTCCAAGTTTTTCCGCCCAAATCCACGATCCCCAATTCTCTGTTCTTGCCAGATTCATGACCACCGGAACTTCCGGCCCCGCCCGGACCTTCCGGCCAACCCCGGAACCTCCGGCCCCCGGAACTTCCGCTTTGCCCGACACTTCCGTCCTAGACAAAATGTTCACACATCTTCGACCACTTCCGCATACGCACTCCCACCACCTTTACACCATCACAACTTCCGCATACCACCACCATTGCTTACCCATTTCACACTTCGACACATGTTTCCACTTCGAGCTTTGATAATTTGAGTTGCGGTTACGTATCCTTTTGTGTTTCGGCTATCTAGGTACAGTTCGACCTCAACATCACCGCCGCTCATCTTCGCCATGGACGCGTCATTAACACCAACCACCTCGACTACATCTAGGTATTCGTGCCACCATTTTGAAACCATACCACATGCAAGAAACAGTAACCTCAACTTGGTATTTGACATATCACTCTTGACATTACATTGATAGCCATCATAACATCACTCCTTTGCGTTGCTTACCCATCGAGACTAGACATTGAGTATTGCCGGCAACGGGACTTGTGCACATTAGTGATCATACTTCCCATAGCATACATACCTCATTGTTGCATATCTTGGTATCATCTCTTGTGTCACAAGGTTCTCATCGCATACACACTTGCTATCTTGGTTCGTCAAGCATTGCATGAGAAAAAGCTCAAACATCAAAGAGCCAAACAAGCTTTTAAGCAAAAAGTAAAGATAAGCAAAGAGATTTTAAGCAAGAACCATAGCATCATACAACATTAAGATTGGCATACTAGATCATCTTGGATCATATCATAGAAACACCTCGCATAGAGCATACTTGGGATAGAAGTCGTTGCATTTTTGCTAAATAGGTTGTGCACAATTCTTGCATCCGCCTATTGTGCAATTGTGCTAGCGTCTCTTTAGTGTTGTGCAACAAGAGCAGTTTTGTGGATTCCACATTTTGGCTCATCCTTGGTTGCACGGCCCCACTTATCTTTTTGCGTGCTTGTTCCCGTGTACCTTATATGCTTGGTCTACTTGTTACATTGCATCATGCGAATCTTTTCCAACATTATTGAAGCTCACTTACAATTGCATCAAATTTTGTGCCACCATCCTAAACAAGCTCCACCATAAGCTTCAACTTGTGTAGATGTGAGAAACTGACAAGAATTGGTACCAATTGTGCTATTTCCTTGTCCACATTGGAGTGATCATTGATCCACTTTCAACTTCGGTCAAGTTACATTTGGTATTCGTTCTTCTCTTACTACCACTCACTTTTTTTTATCTTGGAATGATGGATAGGCCAAGTATTTCTACCAACCCACTCTTCATTGAGCACGACGATGACATGAACTCCTACATCACCAAGAGCCACCTTGTGCACAACGTGCTTTGCATCAAGAGCAACAAGCAATGAGTGAACGCATTGACAACCTCGCCACCGACTTGTAACTCTCCGAGCAACGTACAAGGGACTACTTCGACCACAAGCTCGATGATCACAAGCAAGAGAATGACGCAAGGATGGATGAGATTCGCGCTTTGTTGCTCAACCGCTCTTCTTCCACTTCGTCCGCTTCAAGAAAGAGCCATTCATGTCGACACTCCGACTTCCCCCTCTTCGGATCAAGTACAACGACATTGAACACTCTACGCCGTGCCGCGCGCAATGATCGTCAACAACATCATATACGCGACACCAACTCTCAAGAGCACCGACAACGTCAAACCCAAGAGGCTTTTGCGCTAGCACGAGATCGGCAATGCCAACGCCCACATGAAGAGGAAGAGCGAGCACGTCTACACCAAGTTGCACAAGATGCCGAGGCAAAACGCCAAGAACAACAACTCCGTGAAGCTCAAGCACTTGTGGCGCAACAAGCCCTCCGAGATTCAAGTGGATCCGGAGCCAACTGAGGCCGACAATCTCGTGAATATGAAGAAGCACTTTGCGAAGAAATTCAAGAACGAAGATTTCAAGCTCGTGTGCATCGTCAAGTTCCTCAAGTTCCTCCTTGAGCTCGAGAAGCTCCTCCACAAGCTCGCTAAGAACATCAAGTTCATCAAGAGCATGATGACAATGGAAATCCTCCACGACAAGAGCAACATGAGGTTTTCAACCCTCCTCACCAAGAGCAACACGAGCATGACAATCATCAACAACATGGGCGTCATCATCCTCGACCACAACACAATGAAGAGCAATGCTACGGAAAGCTCAAGTTCACCATGCCCAAGTTCAACGGAAGAAACGATCCCAAAGAATACCAAGTTCTCATCCAAGTCATACGATTACAAGTATGCCAAGTTCTCATCCAAGTCATACGACTTCTCCAACACCCAAGCTTCAACGACTCCAACACTATCTATCAAGCCTTCTACAAGCAACATCGGCAAGTCGAGTTTCAAGAAAGCTTCATCAACTCCAAGTCATCCTCCTACTACAAGCAACTTTAAGCCGAGAGCTTCATCATCATCCACTCCAACCGATGAGACCGTCAAGACGAATTCCTTCAAATGCTTCACATGCGGAGGCCGATGCCACAAGTCCTACGAGTGCACCAACAAGCGGACCATGATCCTCAACGACGATGGAACCTACTACTCGATGAGTGAAGGAGAAATGGATGCTCTTGAGCAAGTCGCCATGCACTGGCAAGTGAATGATGAAGAGGAACAAGTCTTTTGCAATGAAGATTCAAGTCCCGCTATTGTTATCTCCAAGGTCTTGACTCTCCTACATCACCAAGAAGAAGACCAAAGATGCCACATATTTCACACCAAGGCCGGCATCAATGGACGATCCGTCAAGGTCATCATCGATGGAGGGAGTTGTCATAATCTCACAAGTGAAGAACTTTGCTCCAAGCTCCAATTTCCCAAGACGAAGCACCCACATCCATACAAAATGCAATGGCTTAGCGACTCCGACACTATTCAAGTCGAGCATCGAGTACAAGTTTCCTTCAAAATTGGCACCTGCGAAGACACCTTAGAGTGCGACGTCGTTCCTATGACCGTTTGCCACCTTCTCCTTGGACGCCCATGTCAATTTAATAGAGGTGTCATTCACAATGGCCGAATGAACCACTATATTTTCAAGATGAAGGGAAAGGAGTACGTACTTCGTCCCGTGTCTCCAAGCCAAGTTTTCACCAACAAGCAAGCCACCCATCGTGGAGAAAATAGTCAGAGAGCGAGCAACCAAAAAGAGAGTGAGCGTGACCAGCCCAAATCGAGCGCCTCCACGATGAGCGAAAAGAAGAACTTAGTCCTATTTGCCACCAAAAGTTAGATAAGAGGAGTGTGTGAAACCCCATCTAGTGTCCTACACTACGTCCTTTTGTGCAAGGACAATGCACCACAAGCTAACACATCTCACAATCTTCCTCTAGTGTTGTCTTCTCTTTTGCATGAATTTCACGATGTTTTCCCCGACGAGCTACCTCTGGGACTACCTCCACTACGAGGCATTGAGCACCGCATCGACCTCATCCCCGGAGCACCGCTTCCGAACAAAGCTCCCTACCGCATCAACCCTGAAGAAACCAAAGAAATACAAAGGCAAGTAAAGCATCTCATAGACCATGGACATGTGCATGAAAGATTGAGCCCTTGTGCCGTCCCGGTCATTCTTGTGCCAAAACGAGACGGTAGCTTTCGCATGTGCTCCGATTGTAAACCTATCAATGCTATCACCATTCACTATAGGTACCCCATTCCATGCCTTGATGATATGCTTGATGAACTTAGTGGTGCCACTATCTTTTCCAAAATTGATCTTAAGAGTGGTTACTATCAAATCCGCATACAAGAGGGTGATGAATCGAAAACCGCTTTCGAAACCAAGTTTGGGTTGTATGAATGGTTAGTCATGCCTATGGGTCTATCGGAAGCACCGGGTACTTTTATGCGTCTTATGGATCATGTTTTTCGCCCTTACATTGGTTTGTTTGTTGTGGTCTACTTTGATGATATCCTTGTTTTTAGCAAGTCTCTCAAATAGCATGTCAACCATGTCCGAACCGTTTTACAAACTCTTCAAAAAGAGCACCTCTATGCTAATATGGAGAAATGCCTTTTCGGTGTTGACCAGCTCGTTTTCTTGGGTTTTGTTGTCTCTTCTAAGGGAGTTCATGTTGATGATTCCAATATCAATGCTATTAAGACTTGGCCACAACCAACCAATTTGCAACAAGTGCGTAGCTTTCTTGGCCTTGTGGGTTTCTATCGTCGTTTTGTGAAAGATTTTAGCGCCATTGCTTCGCCTTTGCATGCTTTGAGCAAGAAGAATGCGTCTTTTGTTTAGGGGCCATCCCAAGATACCGCTTTCAATGAGCTAAAGAATTTGCTTACTCATGCTCCCGTGCTTGCTTTACCCAACTTTGCCAAACCCTTTGAGATTCATTGCGATGCTAGTGGTAATGGCATAGGAGGTGTGTTAACGCAAGAGAAGCGCCCCATAGCTTACTTTAGTGAGAAACTTTCCGGAGCGCAACTCAATTACCCCATCTATGACAAAGAGCTCTATGATTTAGTCTATGTTTTGCATGAATGGTAACACTATCTTCGCCCTCATGAATTTATCATTCATACTGATAATGAAACGCTCAAGTATCTCAAGGGCCAAACCAAGTTGAACAAGCGTCATGCTAAATGGAGTGGATTTATTGAGTCTTTTCCTTATATCATCAAGTACATCAAAGGTAAGGAAAACATTGTGGCGGATGCCCTTTCCGCATATGCATGCTTGTTACTCAACTTGAATTGGATGTCATTGGCTTTGAGCATATAAAAGACTTGTATGAGCATGATCCTACTTTTTCTACTCCTTATGCCAAGTATTTGACACACACCTCTTGGGAACGCTATTACATCAAAGATGGATATCTTATGAGAGCTAACAAACTTTGCATCCCCAAGTCTTCTCTTTGTTTGTTGCTTTTGCAGGAATCTCATGGAGGAGGACTAATGGGACATTTTGGACGCGACAAGATTTTCGCCACGCTCTCCAAGAACTATTTTTGGCCCAAGATGTTTCGCGACGTCAGCCGCTTCTCCAACCGATGCTCTACATGTCGCAAAGCTAAGTCTAAAGCTCAATCCCATGACCTTTACATGCCTCTTCCAATTCCATATCAACCATGGGAAGACATTAGCATGGATTTTGTACTTGGATTGCCTAGGACTAGAAAAAGAAAGGATTCGTTAGGGAAATGGATTTTGTACATGCCTCTCTAAAATGGAACATTTCATTCCTTGCAACAAGATAGATGATGCTTCACATGTGGATACTCTCTTTTGTAGGGAAATATTGCGTCTACACGGAGTGCCAAAGACGACCGTCTCGGACCGCGACGTCAAGTTCCTTAGCTACGTTTGGAAGACCCTATGCGCCAAGCTAGGAATCAAGCTACTCTTCTCCACGGCGTATCATCCACAAACCGACGGCCAAACGGAAGTTACCAACCGCACACTCTCCGCTCTACTTCGAGTACTCATCAAGAAGAACATCAAGGAGTGGGAGGAGTG